>NC_048435.1:18657008-18834598 GCF_004353265.1 Vitis riparia | reverse complement strand
TAGAGAGTGGGTGGAGAAGGCTTCATTCGCTCGTCTTAACAAGTAGTTTGAAATAGACGCCACTGAATGGGCTCACATCTTTCTCCTATTGGACAAAAACTTATAAGCGTTGATAAAAAATCCCAAGTCGTTTATCATCCTAGTGTTTCCACGGCTAGCTTATTCGTCTCTAGAACCCGATGAACATTTCGTGTTGAAGGATTTACCTTTCTATGAGGTTACTTATTTGGCGGATTCTGAAGCACGTTAGGCTCGTCTAGAGGAACAAGAGAAGAAGCGCTAGGAAGGAACATTGAAGCAAGCTTCAGTAGCTAGTCGTTCGACTTCCAACTTCGCTATCCGTCCTCCTACCCACGAGAAAAAACTTGCGGCTCGTCTTATCTAGAAGGCGAGAACTCTGTGTCCTGCCACCTTGTCTTCATCATTTGCTTCATCTCCTTCATCTTCTCCGTCCTCTTCATCTTTCAGCGACGAAGTAGAAGTAGGGGTGAACCGGCTGGTGCCCCCTATTATTTGTGAGGAGGAGGAAGAAGAAGAGATGACCTCCAACTTGAGAGCCGGATTCCGTGAGAGGCAGTGTATGCGTTTGTCCAAATATATTGTAATCGACCACTCTCTTTCAAAGAAAGCCCGTCCGACACCCGGTCCGGACTCTCCGTCTAAGCTAACACCCCTAACTTCGACTACAGTCGTCGCTTTGGGCTTGGATGAAAAACCTTTCTCTATTGGTGATATTTCTTATCACGAGACGAGGAAACCCTTCTTCGTCTTAGGGAACATCAGTGAGGACTAATTCGAGTATCCAAACTCTTCTTCTCTCTGCCCAAAGCCAGTCTATGTCCCCAATCAGGAGGAAGTGTTCGAGCTTCTTAGTCGTATCCCTTCCTTCACCAAAAGGGAGCCTCTAGTGCAAGATATGAGGGTGCTCTTTCTAGCTACACAGTGAATTCCAATTGAGGTGAACGAAGACTTTTACCAGTTTTTCATGGCGCAACTTTCTTACAGTACTTTGGACACTACCATTGCCCACATCATTCATATGAATGACTAAACTACTTTTGAGATAACATAAGTTGTAAGTCGTCTCCCTCCTTTGCACTTGTGATTTTTCTCGTTTTTTTTCCTTTAGTCTCTTGTTTCATAATGATCTTTGCTATCCCCAAGTGATAGTTGGAGTTCATAACCTCATGCGACAGTGAGCGCACCTCTTCTAATGACTAGAAGTAGCCGAAACCATGAGGCCATACATCACCTATAACATGGACAGAAATAAAGAGCTCCTAGTCGACTTGGAGATGGTAAGAAGTGAAGTTGTTGTTGCCTAAAAGCTAGTTGAGGAGGGTGTTTATCTATTGATAAAGACCGAAGAAAAGATGAAAGTGTTCTAAGTTGAGGCTCGTCGATTAGTTGAGGAGAAGACGACTATGGCGGCCAAAAATAAAAAGACTGAAGATGAGACTACCCGGATAAAGTGGGAACTACAAGATCTTCAGATAAGGTTTGGCACTTAGAAGGAGGATCTGGAAGTAGACTATCAGAAACAGGTAGATGGCATGTTTTTCTATGGCTATCGGTGTTGTATGAAGAAGCATGGCATTGCCAATGATACTCCTAGCTGACCTTCTTATGATGAAGATGATGAGTTTTCGGGCGGCCCTGCCCAAGGAGACGGGTCTGTGCCAGGAGACAGACATGCTTTGAGAGGTGGACCTTCCATTAAAGACGACTTCCATGGTGAGCGAACTTGACTTCTTTTTCATTTCTTTAATTTGGCTGACTGTGGCTTGGACTTTCATACTTGTAAAGACAATGCATGCTCTTTTGAGATTTTTTTCTTCAATATGACTACACTTATTAATTTTTCCTCAAGTGTGCTTTCTTTAGCCATTTATTCTTGCTACAATATTTTCATAAACAACTTTTATTGATAATATTGCTTTAAGTTGGTTACGTTTCATGGACGGAGCAAGGGCACGTCTTCTAGTGTCTGGAGATGGTATGCCCCTTGAGTCTCTTGCCTTAATTACAACATAAGGTCCTTCCTAATTAGCTTGTAGTTTTTCAAATCCCACTTTAGTTGTGTTTTTTTAAGACTTTTATGAGGACCAAAGATTCTGGCCAAAAAAACCATGGCCATGTATTTTTGTTGTACTAAGCGATTGCTTTATGATGATAAGAAGTTATTTGGATAGCTGCAACTCCTTGCTTTTCATCAGCCCTATCTAGTTGCCTTATGAGTTCTTCATCATTGTCCTTTTGATTTTGCACGACTGTTTTGGCAATAAACATGTCAATTTCGGTTGGAATGATGACTTCCATTCCATAAGCAAGAGCAAAGGGAGTGGCTCCCGTTGGTCGTCTAGATGTTGTCCGATAGGCCCATAAGACTCCGAACAATTCATCTACCCATTTTCCTTTTGCTTATTCTAACATTTTCTTTAATGTATTAAAAAAGATTTTGTTTGTCGCCTCTGCTTGTCTATTGCTTTGTAAATAATGGCGTGTTGAATACAAATTTTTTATGTTTAGCTATGAGCAAAATGTTCAAAAGACAACATTGTAAAACAAAGGCCCATTATCTGTGATGATTGCTCGTGGAATTTTGAATCGACATACAATGGTTTTTCAGATGAACTAGGAGACATCTTTGTCTTTGATATTGGTATACGTTTCTGCTTTTACCCACTTGTTGAAGTAATTGATTACAATGAGCAAAAACTTCTTTAGTGTTGTTCCAGTGGCCAAATGGCCGACTATGTCCATCCCCTATTGTGCAAATGGCCAAGGACTTGTGACCTGGTTGAGGGCTTCCAAAAGTACACGGGGAATGGAAGCGTGTCGTTAACACCGATCGCATCTTCTGACATAGCTATCAATGTCCCGCATCATGGTGGGCCAATAGAATTCTTGTGTATAGGCGTAATGTGCTAAAATTCATTTGCTTGGGTGATTGCCTCATATGCTCTCATGAAGTTCGGCTAGGAAATACTTGTCATTTGGCTCACTTAAACACTTTAGGTATGAGTCTTTGAATGATCGTTTGTAAAGTTGATAATTAATTAAAGTGAAGCATGTTGCTTGTATGCAAAGTTTGTGTGTTTGCTTCCCGTTTTTTGAAGGTATTTTATGATGTCGAGTATCCATCCTGAGTCTATTTGTTTGATATTGCATATTGGATTGGGAGTGATTGAAGGAGTGACTTTGAGGTAGTTGGGCAACATTTTCATCCCATTTATGAGGAGAGTGGCAGCTATGCCAGCTAGTGTGTTAGTCTTTCCGTTCTCCTCTTGTGGCACCTGTCTGATGATCCACTCGTCTAGCTTTTTCAAGTGTTCTTCACCATTGTGAGGTATAGGACCATATGTTCATCCTTTGTTTCATACTCTTGTTGAATGTGCCTGAAAATTAGTTGAGAATCTCTTTTAATTTCCAACCTGGCAGCGGCAAGTATTAGAACAAGATCTCATCCGGACAGCATAGCTTCATATTCTACCTCGTTATTGGAAACCAGGAAGCTGAGGCGGATAGCTTGTTCCACTAGTTCCCCTGTTGGTGACTGCAGAACCAAACCTACTATGGATCTAGACACCCTAAACACTTTATCTACATGAAGCATTCACCATTGCTCTCTAGGGTGGTAAGATGGAGGTGTTTATTTTTTTAGGGAGTTTAGTTATGAAGTTAATTATAACTTACCCTTTCAAGGACAACCATGGCTGATACTTGATCCCATACTCATTCAACTCAATTGCCCATTTCAACATCGACTCAGAAAGGTCCGGCTTGTGCAAGGTGACTCGAAGCAGCTGGTTTGTAAGTACAGTCACTTGATGAGCTTGGAAGTACGGGCGAAACTTTTGAGCGACATTCTTTAGTGCTAAAGCAATTTGCGCTATTTAGAAATATCGTGTCTCAACATTCACCATTGCTTTGCTCACATAATAGATGAATCTTTGCTCCTTATCTCATATATGCCGAAATAGGATGGAAATGACAGTGCAGTTAGATACAGCCAGATACATGTAGAATTTTTCGGTGGACTTGGGGCTGCTTAGAATGGGTGGTTTAGTGAGGTAGCGCTTGACAACCTCAAATGCCTTCTTACACTCATCTGTCCAGCTGAATGTGTTTGCTTTCTTAAGTGTGAAGAAGAAAATTTGAAGCTTATCTGTGAAGTGAGATATGAAACGACCTAAGGTTGTGAGATGGCTTGTAAGGCGTTGCAATTCCTTTTTGTTGTTTGAAGTGGGTGTTTCGAGGACGAATTTCACTTGAGCTGGATTAACTTCTATTCCTCTTTAAATTACCATAAACCCTAAAAACTTTCCTGTACTAACAGTGAAAGCACACTTAGTTGGATTAAACTTCATGTTGTATGCCGGCATAAAACGAAATACTTCTTCCAAGTGTTTAACGTCCTCAACTTGAGTCTTGCTCTTTACAACAATGTCGTCAATGTAGACTTCTACAGTTTAATCGATTAGGGCCTTGAACGCATCAACATTCTTAAGTCCAAACAACATGACTTTGTAACAGTACAACCCTTGTGGTGTGATAAAAGTTGTTTTCTCCTCATCTAGTTGGAACATAGAGATCTGATGGTATTCGAAAAAGAAGTCTAGAAAGGTGAACATCCCATGCCCAGCAGTGGCGTTGACTATCTGATTTATCTGGGGCAAAAGAAAGCTATCCTTTGAGCAGATGTCATTCAGGTTGGTGTAATTAACATAGACTCGCCACCTTCCATTTTTCTTTGGGGTTACCACTATGTTTGCCAACCAATTCAGATATTTGACTTCTCTAATGAATTTAGCTACCAATAGTTCCTCAATTTCCATTTAGATGATATTTTGCCTATTCGGATGAAAACGTTGGATCTTTTGTTGGATAGGCCACGAGGTGGGTGAGATGTTGAGCTTGTGGGAGGCCACAACCGGATGGATTCCTGACATGTTTGAGTGAGTCCAAACAAAGATGTCCTTATTGCGTTGAAGCATATTCCTTAGTAGTTCAAGTTCATTCTGCCCAAGCAAGGAACTGGTGTAAGTGATTTGATCCGTGTTGTGTGAGAGGACTAATGGTTGGAGCGGATTAGCTGCAGATGGATTTTTCTCCACCGGACTTAGTAATTGCTATTTATCCCTTATGTTTGATGGCTTCGAATGCACCTCCTCGCCGGTCGGATGACTGGACTCTAGCATCACCTGATAACATTATTGCGTGACTAGTTGGTTACCAAAGAGGTCCACTTGTCTTTTTGTGAGGTAGCTTACCATTTGATGGTACGTAGGAGGAATGGCTTTCATTTTGGGAAGCCATGCATGTCCCATAATGGCATTATAGGGAGACAAATCGTCAATCATCGAGAACCACACACTTAATGTGATCGGGTCGGCTTGGACGAGCAACACAATATCGCTTAGAGAGGTTGTTGTAGCTTCATTAAATCTAAATAACAGACATCCTAAATTTTCTAGGGCAGATGGCGAATAACCCATTTGCTTGTAGGTTGACATTTTCAAGAGATCAATTGAACTGCCCAGATCAATTAGGATTATTTGCACGTCAAATCCACCTACCCCTAGTATCAGGATTAGAGTGTATTCATGCGGTTGCAACACCTAATTAACATCTATTAGATGGAAGGTAATTGTGTCAACGATTGGATGCACATTTCCTTCTACGAAGGTGCCTTGGACGGAACTAATCCATTTTCTTATAGAAGTCGCGTGAATCAACCTTCGCTTTTGCCATCCAGAGTTGTGTTTGTCATCTATTGGACCTTTATGTATATGGTTAGTGACAACTTTGAGAGCTGTCAGAGATACATGGGCTTTGACAGCTAGTTCTGGTGCCACTTCTTTTTTCCCACTGGTTATACAAATGTATTACTTAAGGTGCCCAACCTTGATAAGTTTCTTCACCAAGTAATGCAAACTCTTGCATTATTCAGTGGTGTGGTTGTGATCTTTGTGGTAGGAACACCTTCTGTTCTGGTCCCGTCTAGTTGGATCTATTTTGATTGACTTCGGCCATCTAAAGTCTGACAAGTCACGGATCTATGGAAGGAGTCTCTCATAGGAGATGCTTAAGGGGATGAGTCTAACTTGTTGTTACTGTCAATCGTCTTGCCTCTTGTTTCCTTTCCTCGATTGGTTCGAGGGCTTAGAACTCCTCGCCTAATCGCTCTTGGTTGGATGATTGGTGACCAAGACTTGTTGAGAAGCAACTCAGATATCATCTTCGTGCATAGAATACTTGTTCTTCTGCTTGAATAGGTCATCCATTTTTGTGGGTGGCTTATTTGCGAAGGACTTGAAAAATGGCGTGCTTGGGCTGATGCTTCGCTTGAAGATCTACAAGATGGCATTCATACTGCAAGATTCAACTTGAAGCATGGTTTGCTTGAACTGCTTCATGAAGTCCCTTAGCATTTCATTTTCCTGCAACTTGATGTTCTATAGAGTGCTTATGTTCTACTTTTGGTGAGTAAAACATAGGTAATTGCCTACAAAGGCTTCCAAGACGTTCTAGAAAGTGTTCACAAAATTCTACGAGGAATGGAAGCAATCAAAAGAGAGCTTGACCATGTAGGCTGATCGGAAAGACCTTGCATATTAGTGCATGATTACTACTAAAAAGTGTTATTTTGTAGCTTGTGATTAAGTCTTTTAAACGTTTTTGAGTAGTAGTTATTACATTTTAACTCAATTGCATGTTAAGGACCTTTGCAATCGTTTCTAATCAAATTTTGTTAAGTTTTGGTGTTTTTGATAGTATTTTGATCACCAAAGCCATCCAAGATTGATGAGAGTTCTATAGAATCCATGGAAAAGCAATTGGAAGCTCATTTACGTGAAGAACCCAACCTTTGAAGCTTTATAGTCCTTTTCCAAAAGCAAATCATGAATGCAACGAGGAAAAGCAAAGAGAGAAATCTAACATGAAGAATTCAAGAGGACAGAAACTGTTGGACACATTTAGAGCACTTTTTGAAGTCCATTTCATGCATACTATATGTCGTTTCGAAGTTCGGGAAGTCAGGAGTCCAACGCTTCAAACGGTGCATGAATTGGAGCTAAAATGAAGAAGTTATAGCCATTGGAAGCCAATTGTACCAAGCTGAAAGCTGATTTCCTGAAGTCCATTTCATGCATACTATATGTCGTTTCCAAGCTCGGGAAGTCAGGAGTCCAACGTTTCAAACGGTACGTAAGTCGAAGCTGAAATGAAGAAGTTATAGTCATTGGAAGCCAATCGCACCAAGTTGAAAGCTAATTTCGCAGCTGCGAAAACACAAGGTGCTAGTTGCAAAATTTTGTAGCCCATCTTGCATGCTTATGAAATCCACTTGAGTACTTCCAGATATTTGCGACTGACTCTTTTAGATTTTTTCTTCAGATATTTGTTGTTTAAATCCCCATTCTCTCCTTGTAATCCACCAATCATAGGATTCCTTAATTAATAAGTAAAAACAAAGGGTGAATAACCTCATATATATAGTTTGTAATTTTTCTTTACAGAGATATCTTGGGAGCTTGTTCTCAGAGACAACTTTGTATATAGTTTTAAAGGAATTAATACACAGAGCTTTGCTCTACCTTACCTACTCATTTTGATTGTATTTTTCTTACTAGCCAAACAAGCTCTGAGGATGTTTCCTCAGAGAATGAGTGGCTAGACTTTTTGTCTCTTGGAATTAAGAAAGCTAGGCAAGGTGCTGAATGCAAAAATTGGAAGTTTTGTTGTTTCAGCTTTTAATGAAGAGAAAGTCTAACCCGTTAATGGTTTCTATGTTTTTAGTTAACTTAAAACGCCTTTAAATCACTTGGGCCAACACTTGGTAAGGCAAGTGATCTCTGTCCATTGAAATGCACTAGTTTATCTCTTGCGAGCCTTTGGGAGGTGATTTAAAGGTAGGATTTTCTAGAATAGCCAACACTTGGTAAACTTTTGGACTCTAAGGAGACATCCATTAGTTATCTCTTGCGAGCTTGAAAAGGGAAATCCAAGGTTAAGGATCACCTTGAATGGTAAATGCTAGGTGAAGGGCACGAGCCATTGCAAAATGAATCGGTGAGAGGGATTTAGTGTTTGAATCCATAAAAGGTAAGCATCTATACCACACTAATTAGAGAAATAACTATATGTTAATTATCCAATGTGAGGAAAAGATTCAAGTGACCGGAACTCTATTTTTGTATTAGGAGCCTGACCCCAGTGATCCTAAAACTCCAAGAAATACTTTTCTTTATTAGTAATTTCAGTTACTATTATTTTTTGTTAGCTTAAAACCAATCCTTTTTCAACCAAAGATTATGTTTTCTTTTAAAGCTAACCTTGAAATGAAAAAGCACCAATTCAACTTTGAATTAATATCAGTAGTAAGTTGAAAACCCTTCCTAGTGAATGATTCTAGAGCCACTATGCTATACTAGCTGAGGCTATCCTAGTACATGGTGATATAGGTTATAAATTTTGTTGATTACTCCTGTCTGAGGACCAAAATCAAGGTACACCAATTGGGAAACGAATCAAATGGCGCCGTTGTCGGGAAAGGTGCCAACTTCACAGTGATATTATCTTTTCAGAGTACTTGTGATCTTCATCACAAGTTTGGTGATTTTTCTTTCATTTTACTAACTCTTTTAATTATTTCTTCTATTTGTTCATATTTTAACATATCTTTTAATTTAGTTTTAGTTAATCTTAGTCTTTTTGTAGTCTTGTTTTCTTTTGTTTCTTTGTTTTTGTTACAGTTGATACTAGTTGTATATGCTAAATTGGATACGAAATAGTGGAGGAAGGCTTGTGAAACTTGAAACACCACATAATAGGGAATTGGAATTGAGCTTGAATATCATGGAAGCTACACTTGAAGATCAGCATAGTCACCATGGTCACCAGGACAATCCCAATGCATTTAGATCAATGAGGGACCGCATGCATCCATCTCGTATAAGTGCACCATCATGTATAGTGCCCCTATAGAGCAGCTAGTAATTAGACCGCATATTGTTCCACTTCTACCTACTTTCCATGGGATGGAAAGTGAGAATTCCTATGCACATATCAAGGAATTTGAAGATGTTTGTAATACATTCCAAGAGGGAGGAGTTTCGATCGACTTGATGAGGCTAACACTATTTCCTTTTACTTTAAAGGATAAAGCCAAGATCTGGCTTAATTCTTTAAGGCCAAGGAGTATCCGAACTTGGATTGATTTGTAAGCTGAATTCCTTAAGAAATTTTTCTTTACTCACAGAACAAATGGCTTGAAAAGACAAATTTCAAACTTCTCAGCTAAAGAGAATGAGAAATTCTATGAGTGTTGGGAAAGATACATGGAAGCCATCAATGCTTGTACTCACCATGGTTTTGATACATGGCTATTGGTGAGTTACTTTTATGATGGGATGTCTTCCTCAATGAAACAACTCCTCGAGACTATGTGTGGAGGAGATTTCATGAGTAAGAATTTGGAGGAAGCCATGGATTTCTTGAGTTATGTGGCTGAAGTTTGAAGGGGATAGGATGAACTGAACAAAGGAGAAGTGGGGAAAACGAAGTCTCAATCAAATACCTTCAATGCTAAGGCTAGGATGTACACCTTGAATGAAGATATTGATATGAAAGTAAAGATTGTAGGTATGACAAGAAGATTGGAGGAGCTAGAATTGAAAAAGATATATGAAGTGCAAGTTGTTGCTGAAACACCAGTGCAAGTCAAGCCATGTCCTATTTGTCAATCTTATGAGCACTTGGTGGAGGAGTGCCCTACAATTCCAGCTGCTAAGGAAATGTTTGGAGAACAAGCAAATGTCATTGGACAATTCAAGCCCAACAACAATGCTTCGTATGGAAATACTTACAACTCAAATTGGAAGAACCATCCGAATTTCTCCTGGAAGCCAAGAGCACCTCAGTATACACAACCAACTCAACCATCTCAACAAGCTACAAATCTTGAACAAGCAATAGTGAATCTAAGCAAGGTTGTGGGAGATTTTGTTGGAGATAAAAAATCCATCAATGCTCAACTCAGTAAAAGAATTGACAGTGTAGAGAATACATTGAATAAAATGATGGATGTGATGCAAAATGACTTATCTCAGAAGATAGATAATCTCCAATACTCAATCTCAAGGCTCACTAACCTGAACACAGTGCAAGAGAAGGGTAGATTTCCTTCTCAACCTCACCAAAACCCCAAGGGCATCCATGAAGTGGAAATTCATGAGGGAGAATCTTCTCAGGTGAGAGATGTCAAAGCCTTGATCACTCTAAGGAGTGGTAAAAAGGTTGAGCTGCCAACACCTAAGCCAGATGTTAAAGATGAAGAAGAAGAAGAGGTAGAGAAGAGGGAGGAAATCAAAGGAAAGAAGAAAGATACCAGTGAAGGGAAAAATGACCATGATTCAATAGTGAATGCAAATCCGGAGAAAGTACTTATCAAGGGAGATGTGATGAAAAAGCACACACCTCCACATTTTCCTCAGCTTTGCATGGGAAAAAGGGAATCAGAAATGCATAAAAAATTCTTGAAGTATTAAGATAGGTGAAGGTCAACATCCCATTGCTAGATATGATTAAACAAATTCCAACTTATGCAAAATTCCTAAAGGACTTGTGTACTATCAAAAGAGGGTTGAATGTGAATAAGAAAGCCTTCTTGACTAAGCAAGTAAGTGTTATCATATAATGCAAGTCTCCTTTGAAGTACAAAGATCCGGGTTGTCCTACCATTTCAGTCATGATTGGAGGAACTGTAGTGGAGAAAACTTTGTTAGACTTAGGAGCAAGTGTGAATCTGTAACCATTCTCTGTCTACAAGCAATTGGGACTTGGTGAATTGAAGCCAACATCAATCACTCTATCTCTAGCAGATAGATCAGTGAAAATTCCAAGGGAGATTATTGAAGATGTCTTAGTTCAAGTTGATAATTTCTACCATCCAGTAGACTTTGTTGTTCTTGACACAGACCCAATTGTCAAGGAAACTAATTATGTTCCTATCATCCTTGGAAGGCTATTCCCTGCTACATCAAATGCAATCATAAATTGTAGGAATTGACTCATGTAACTCACGTTTGGCAATATGACATTGGAGCTCAATATCTTCTATATGTCCAAAAAGCCAATCACTCCGGAAAAAAAAGAAGGTCTAGAAGAGGTGTGCATTATTGACACTCTAGTGGAGGAGCATTGTAATAAGAAAATGCAAGACGAGTTGAATGAAAGTCTTGGGGATCTTGAAGAAGGGTTTTCAGAATCCTCAGATGTGCTTGCTACTCTACAAGGTTGGAGGAGGAGAAAAGAGATTCTACCTTTGTTCAGTAAAGAGGAAGCACAAGAAGCTGCTAAAGAAGAGACCCCAAAGCTCAATCTAAAGCCTCTACCCATGGAGTTGAAATAAACATACCTAGAAGAGAATAAACAATGCCCTGTTGTTATATCTTCATCTCTTACTACTCCTCAAGAGGTGTGTCTACTTGAAGTTCTCAAGAGGTGTAAGAAAGCAATAGGATGTGTGGACCCCGCATTTCGGCTCAATGCATTTCCCACTCGATGGCGAGCTCGATTTTTATTTGAAAAATTGATTTTTATTGATTATTTGAAAATGACTTGGAGTCGCCACTTATTTTTGTTTTATTTTTTAAAGGGTAAACAAAATAAGAAAGAAAAACCCTAAGTGTGACTCCTTATTTTGGAAAAGGCGGTCTGTGAAAAACCGGATCGGGTTCGAGGGTCAGGTTACTTATCGGGAAGGTACGGTAAAGACCGTAGCACCCCTCTAAGTCCCTAAAGACGGGTCTCTACTAATAAAATGAAGCTGACGTGGCAATTGATGAGCAAATCAATGAATACCTAGGACGAAACATGCACATACGAGAATCAAAACATGCAAATAAAATGACTAAGATGCGAGTGGATGTGTACCTGGACCACGAACAGCAATGCGCTATCATGGAATGGGGTTAGTGAATAAACACAAAATGATTATATGTATATCAAAGAACAGAGTAAATCAATCACACATGGCAGACAGATCAACCAACCAGTCAATCAGTCAATTATAATCACATATGTGGGGCCCCCACCAAAGCCCGTTCGATCTTGCATGAATTAATCTCACAAATTCCATTATTCCAGAATTATGAAAAGTTCATTCATGCTTATTAAAATTAAGAAGAGCAGAAGATTGTTTGAAAACCATAACAGAATTAAAACTATTTGAGAGAAAATTGGATTTTCGAAATTTATTTGAAAAAATGGAATCTCGAAGGTTATTTAAAAATTGAAGTATTGGGAATTAAATTCAAGAATTGGAATTTTGGAAATTGAAATTAAAAGAAATTAGAATTTTTTAAAATTATTTGAGAGTTGGAACTATGAAAATTAAATTATGAAAATTGGAACCTTGGAAGTTATTTGAAGGTGGAATTTTTTTGAAAGAAATAAATAAAATGATGATAACAATAAATAAATAAATAAATAAATGTGAAAATTGAAAATTTGGAAATTGGAGATTAAATTCAGAAATTGGAAAATATGAATTTTGATGGATTATTTAAAGATAGGATTTTAAAAATAAATAAATAAATAAAATAATAAGGAAAATAATAATGATTAAATAAATAAATGTGAAAATTGAAATTTTGAAAATTAGAAATTAAATTTGAAAATTAGAATTTTGATGAATTGAGAATTAAATTTGAAAACCGAAATAGGGAAGAATTATTTAAAAATGAAATTTTAAGAAAGAAAATAACTATAATAAAATAATAATAATACGAAAATAATAATGATTAAATAAATAAATATAAAATTAAAAAAATAAATAATATTGGAGTTCTGGAAAATCAAATTTAAGATTAAAATTTAAAAATGAAATTTTTGGCATCCAGTTGAAGAAAACTAAAAAATAATAATAATAAAAGAAATGGCTTAGGATCAAGACGTGTACAGGAAAGTCCTATAAGGAATAAACAAATAAAAAGTAATACACCACAAACCCATTTTTCTATATATCATAATGATGCCATACTGACACCAAAAGCCCATCCTCCAACCTTGCGACTTGGCCCGCCGCTGCATATATGAGATCCCATGCTCTTGTTGACATGTGTGAAAGAGGGATACTGTCAGTGAAGTGAATGGTTAGAGGCATGAACTAGAGGGTATTGGGAGGCAATAATGAGATGGTCGTTAGAAATGTGGTATGAAAATGGGTTTATTAGATGCATGGCGCGAAGAGAATTGAGTATGAAGGTATGAAGACATAGAGAGAATGGTGATGGGTATATAGGTTTGGGAAGGTGAGAACATGGGTAGACGGGGCACTGGATGCGGATATGAATGATGATGGGTATGAAAAAAAAACTTAGAGAGAGACAAGGTGGCAAACACAGAATGGGTTCAATGGCATTAACATTAAATGGGTATATGGTGGGGGTTTAGAGTGGGAAAGAAATATGTGTGGTTCCATGGGTGGGAAAATCTGGAACCTTCATGAAGACTTTGGATAGATTTTGGGGCAGCCATGCATATGCAGGGATAGACTACGGGTTGGTGGGATGCATAGGGTTGTAGTCTGCAACAGTACAAGCAGAAAGCCACTATGGAAAGTTCCACCATTAGGCGAGTCGAAGAGTGTAGTGGACAACATGAAGCATCCACTGATTCTGCTGCAAGACCTTCTCTAGGCACAAGATCCTCATCACAAAAAAAAAAAAAAAAAAAGCATCCAGAAATGAACACGCATCCTCAAAGCATCAATGACACACCCAACAACCAGAGCAACAACTAATATAATCCATGTATACGTCTCATCCGCTGAGGTCAAGGGTTTGGGGTAGCAAACTAATGCGCAGTTCCCTCACCTCAAGCGTAGATCAGAACGTCAAACCAATAGTTCAAAACCAATCCAGGAAAGTGAGCCAGAAACAGGGATTACGAATTGAGATATCAGAAATAAAAGAGGAAACAAAAACAAGATAGTGTGCTCAAAATAGAGTAAACAGAATGAGCAATGCTTCCGGTGGGGTGAACTGAAAACCATCAAGCCTCAAGCTAAAGTAAGGATCTAGCCATTTATAGGAGAAAAAAGAAAAAAGATCATGAATATTATAGAGGAAAAAACAGAGCAGGTATATACAGGTAATCACATTCAACTAAAACAACCTTGAGGCCCTGAATATCCACAAAAAAAATCACAAAAATAATGTTCATGGATCAACAGAGAATGATGCAGGACACTAAAAGATGGAAAATGTACCAAGCTCCAGACAGCCTTGCTTGGAAATTCACAGCGCGACCTTCCTCTGTTTCTCCCTTTCTTCAACAGCAAGCTCTCTCTCTAAAAAGCACTCCTCACAACACTCGCTACTTCTCCCTGCTCAGTTCTAGCTCCCTAAAAAAAAATCCTCCAAACGGCAGCCAAAAGCACCCAATCCTCCCACAGTTTCCTGCTCCTCCCTTCCTAAAAACCACTAAACCAAAAGGCCTCCCCCCTAAAAGCTCTCTGCCGTCCTCCCAAAAAACCTGCACCCTCCAAAATATCTTCCAACGGCAGCCTCTGCCTCTACTACCCCTGCAAACACGTCCTAAAAAGCACCCCCACCCTCCAGCTGCCAGAGGCGCTCCTCCATAACGGCTTCCAGATTCTTTTTTAATCTTGCCACGTGTCGACCTCTCTTTGGTCCTCCAATTCCACTACTCTGATTCCCAGCAGCCAACTAGAAATCAACACGTGGCCTTAAGGAATTGTGACACTTGGCAAAACAGGCTGCCTGAGAGATGAGGCCCCAACTAGGGGTCTACAGGATGGCAAATATCTGACTTGAAAGGCATCAGTCCTTTGGTTTATACACATCATATATACATGGAAGAAGAAGCTAAACCAATTCGTCAACCTCAAAGAAGGTTGAATCCCCATTTGCAAGAGGTGGTGCAAGCTGAGGTTCTGAAGCTACTTCAAGCATGTATTATCTACCCCATATTCGATAGCCCTTGGGTGAGTCCTACTCAAGTGGTACCAAAGAAGTCAAGAATCACAGTGGTTCAAAATGAAAAGAAAGAAGAAGTTGCTACGCGCCTCACTTTAGGTTGGAGGGTGTGTATTGATTATAGAAAATTGAATGCTGTGAAAAGGAATGATCATTTTCCATTGCCATTTATTGATTAAGTATTGGAGAGAGTCTCAGGCCATCCTTTCTATTATTTCTTGGACTGCTACTCTGGGTATTTTCAAATTGAAATCGATGTTGAAGATCAGGAGAAAACCACTTTCACATGTCCATTTGGAACATATGCCTACAGAAGAATGTCTTTTGGTTTATGCAATGCACCTGCAACATTCCAACGATGTATGTTAAGTATCTTCAGTGTATGGTAGAGCGAATTATGGAGGTTTTCATGGATGACATCACCATATATGGAAGTACATTTGAAGAATGCTTAGTCAACTTGGAAGCGATTCTGAATAGATGCATTGAAAAGGACTTGGTGCTCAACTGGGAGAAATGTCATTTTATGGTACAGCACAGAATTGTCCTTAGCCATATCATCTCCGAGAAAGGCATTGAAGTTGATAAAGCAAAGGTGGAACTTATTGTCAAATTGCCATCCCCAACAAATGTAAAAGGAGTAAGGAAATTTCTTGGCCATGTAGGATTCTATAGGAGGTTTATAAAAGATTTCTCTAAGCTTTCAAAGCCTCTTTGTGAATTATTGGCTAAGGATGCTAAATTTGTATGGGATGAAAGATGTCAAAAGAGTTTTGATCAACTTAAGAAATTTTTGACAACCACTCCAATAGTGAGGGCTCCTAACTGAAAACTACCCTTTGAAGTGATGTGTGATGCTAGTGACTTTGCTATAGGAGCTATTCTTGGCCAAAGAGAAGATGGAAAGCCCCATGTGATCTACTATGCAAACAAGACATTGAACGAAGCTCAAAGGAACTACACAACTACAGAGAAATAATTGTTAGCTGTAGTGTTTGCCTTAGACAAGTTTCGTGTTTATCTAGTAGGGTCTTTCATTATTGTTTTCACTGACCATTCAGCCTTAAAGTATTTATTGACAAAGCAAGATGCAAAAGCGAGGTTGTTAGATGGATTTTCTTACTACAAGAGTTCAATCTCCAAATCAGAGATAAGAAAGGAGTGGAGAATGTGGTAGTTGACCACCTTTCAAGGTTGGCTATAGCACACAATTCCCATGTTTTACCTATTAATGATGACTTTCCAGAGGAATCACATATGTTGCTAGGAAACACTCTTTGGTATGCTCATATTGCTAACTATTTGGTTATTGGTGAATTTCCAAGTGAGTGGAAAGCACAAGATAGGAAGCACTTCTTTGCAAAGATTCATGCCTATTATTGGGAAGAACCTTTTCTTTTCGAGTATTATGCAGATCAAATAATAAGGAAGTGTGTCCCTGAAGAAGAGTAACAAGGAATCCTCAGTCATTGCCATGAGAGTGCATGTGGAGGTCACTTTGCCTCTCAGAAAACAGCCATGAAGGTGTTGCAATTATGGTTTACTTGGCCATCACTCTTCAAAGATGCCCACACTATGTGTAGGAGCTGTGATAGATGCCAAAGGCTCGGGAAGCTAACACGAAGGAATCAAATGCCTATGAACCTCATTCTAATAGTTGATCTCTTTGCTGTTTGGGGCATCGACTTCATGTGACCTTTCCCAATGTCCTTTGATAACTCTTATATTTTGGTGGGGGTAAACTATGTTTCGAAATGGGTTGAGGGAATCCCTTGTAAACACAATGATCATAGAGCGGTTCTCAAGTTTCTCAAAGAGAACATCTTCTCAAGGTTTGGGGTGCCCAAGGCCATAATCATTGATAGGGGTACTCATTTTTGCAACAAGCATTTTGAAACCCTTTTAGCCAAGTATGGGGTAAAGCATAAGGTAGCTCGCAAACAGGGAAATCAAGAATATATTGATGAAGGTGGTGAACACGAGCATAAGAGATTGGTCTATTAAGCTCCATGATTCACTATGGGCATACAAAACAGCTTATAAGACTATTCTTGGCATGTCTCCTTATCGCCTAGTCTATGGCAAAGCATGCCATCTCCCTATGGAAGTTGAATATAAGGCTTGGTGGGCAATCAAGAAGGTAAACATGGACTTGATCAGAGCCGGGGCAAAGAGGTGCTTAGACCTTAATGAGATGGAGGAATTAAAAAATGATGCTTACATCAATTCCAAAGTTGCAAAACAGAGGATGAAGAGGTGGCATGATCAGTTAATCTCCAACAAAGAATTCCGGAAAGGACAAAGAGTCTTACTCTATGACTCTAGGCTCCATATCTTTCCTAGGAAGCTGAAGTCAAGGTGGATATGCCCTTTCATTATTCACCAAGTGCATCTCAATCGAGTGGTGAAATTACTGAATTCCAACAGCACAGACACCTTTAAAGTCAATGGTCATCGTCTCAAACCATTCATCAAGCCATTCAATCAAGATAAGGAGGAAGTCAACCTCCTTGAGCCACATAAATCCTAATAAGAAAGGGGTTAGATGGACTTGGTCTTGCCAAAGTCCATAGTTTTGTTTAATTTTGCTAATTTAAGAGCTTTATTAATTGTTTTGATTTTAATCTTAGTTTTAATTATGTTATTTTGATGTAACTTATACTTTTTGAATGATCAAATTTAGGAAGAATTGCAAAGGAGGTGAAGGAAGGTCTCAAGGAACCAAAGGAGCCCAAAAGTATGCAAATTCAATGGCCTGCGAAAATTTCGCAGCCAAAATAGCCCTCCTGAGAAATGAGGCATCCTTTGCGAAATTATTTCGCAGCCCAAGCCTCACCCCCTATGAAAATTTTCGCAGCTACAAAACACCCTTTTGGCACACGAGTGCCATTTCGGAGCCCCATACTCCCATTTCGCAGCTGCGAAATGGCCTGTGAAAATGGCCATTGGTTGCGAAATAAGCCCTCTCCTGTGAAAAGCTCAACCGTCACTCAAATTCCAATTTAAACCTTTAAATTGCTGTTTTCCATTTCGCACCGGTCATTTGCCATACGAAAACCCCCATTTGGTGCGAAAATTGAGCCAATACCCCATCTTTCTTAGGCCGCCATAGAGCACTGAGAGTGGTCTCTGTGCAAGACTCCATGACTAAGCCTTCACAGCCACTTGCCGTTCCACCTTCAGTAGAAGGATCGCCTCTTAGTCCTTCTCTGAGACGATATGAGACCAGAAGACCACCCATTACACCTAGGGCAAGCTCCTCTCGTCCCAAGAAGCCAGCTAGCCATCCTCCTAAGAAGAAAGCAATGATATCAGCTCCAGTTGAACCATCAGAGCCTCAGCCGCCTATTACAGAGTCTCAGATCCCTTCTGGGATGACTCTTGAGGTGATTATCAAGCGGCCTATGGTCACTCAGCCACCCATAGAGGGTAACTTGGATTACCGGGCTAAGCCATTCCACTCCGAGTTTTGTTTTGACAAAGAGACATTCAGGCTTCAGCCAGAGCTCAGAGATTCATTCCATCTGCTGCAGAGGTATCATTTGGAGCACTTGATGACTCCTAGGGATTTCTTCTATCCCTGTGTAGCATTAGACTTTTATCAGTCTATGACTACACATCGCGTCCGGGATCCTACTGTCATCCACTTCACCATTGACGGACGTCATGGTATCCTAGGAGCCAGACATATAGTAGAGGCCCTGCGCATTCCTTATGAGCCAACATGTCCAGAGGATTATAGAGTATGGGCTCATCCTTCTCAGAGTGATATGGTTTATATACTGTCCATGGGGACATCCACACGCCCATATCTGTTGAGGAAGGAGCTCCTTCCCAGCATGTTCTTTATCGATGCGCTTCTGTGCCACAACATCTATCCACTTCAGCATATGGTACAAAGAAGAGAAGCTTTACTAAAGGCCTTGTTCCAAATATCAGAGGGATTTTTCTTTGGCCCTCATCATCTCATCATGGCCGCTTTTCTTTACTTTGAAGAGAAGGTCCATAGGAAGAAGCTGCTAAGAGCGGATGCCATTCCACTTCTATTCCCGAGGTTGCTATGTCAGATCTTAGGGCACTTGGGATATCCATCTAAGCCTCAGCTTGAGCGCAGACGCATTTGCCGAGATATATTCACTCTTGACAAATGGACGAGTATGATAGCTTATGATGTAGAGCCAGAAGCCCCAACTGGACTTGAGCATCCAGAGATTCCACAGCCAGAGCATCCAAAGGAGCCACTGCCGGTTGAGATACCTATGGACATGAGAGCACCTACCCCTACAGTGCCCTCTACAAACCTATGCCTGAGGTTGCATCTCCTGCTCCTCCTTCCACACCAGGGAGTCTGCTAGTTGTACCAACTACATCCAAGCCTCCTCCTCCATCTGAGTTTAGGATTGCCATATCCATTTAAGAGTTCAGAGGCCTATGTCATACTTTGCAGACATTGACTGCTACTCAGAGCATCTTGACCCAGTAGATGACGACCATACGTGCCCATCAGGATCAGCTTATCGCCACCCAGACCCAGCATACGGCCATCCTTAGGCAGATACAGCATCATTTGGGTATTCTATCGCCCCTTGAGCATGATATACCTATCCCATTAGAGCCTACAGATCCATCACAGGTCCCTTCTCTAGCCGAGCAGACTGTGCCCCCTGAGGAGACGACTATAGGAGAGATAGAGGCATCCATCCCGAGCATTCAGACCTCTATAGCCGAGCCATCATCTCCACATGATCCTCCCACCACTATTTGATCATTTATTTAGTTTCTTTTTTGTATTTCTTTACTTTAGTAAAACTCATAATCCCATGTTTTTTATGTTTTATATATTGGGATTGGATGTATTACTTGTTTTTGCTCTATAATATACTTTCTTAAAGTAATACATATCTATCATTTTTTTTAGTATTCTTGGCATAATTTTATTTTAATTCCTCTACTCATATCTTTTGTTGTTTTTTGAAACATGTGGTTTCTCCTATTCTACTCAAACTTCATATCACTCAGGAGGTACCACTTCCTCTCTGTGTTTTTTCAATCGCTCTTACCACATTGAGGACAATGTTCAGCTTGGTTGGGGGGAAGAGAGTTGAGGAAGGAAGTTTTTATTTTAAATGCTAAGTTATTTTGGTAATTTAGTTGATTTTTGCTTAATTTTTTTAAATTTTTAAAGTTTTTATTCTACTCTCCACGGTTATTAAGGAAAAATTCTCAAAATGAAATGGGAGAAATTGAATTTTTGTTTTTCACTTGACTTAGAGTTTGTATTATGCTTATTAAAGTTGATAAATTGTTGAAACTTCTATTGAATTGAATTGTTGAAACTTCTATTGAATTCAACCGTATGTCTTCCACTTTAAGCTATTCACACACTGTGCATAATAGGTTCCGATTATAAGATGAAAAACTATTTCACCCCCTGAACTTAGGAATATTTAGACTTGGTACCTTTGACCTTATTTTAATAGTGTTGGGACACCTTATAAAAGGCCAATGAGCCTTTGAAAAAAAAGAAAAAAAAAAAAAAGAAAAAATGTTTGCTTGCCTTGAAACCCAAGCAAGGTCTGAGGGATATATGGTGAAAATCTTTAAAACCTGGTGCCCTAAGCCTTCATTGGTTGGGAGTCACCGACCTCAATGCTCGTTACAAGGGTGAATAGGTGGAGTTTAACATACTGTAGGTGCTTGGGTATTAAAATTCATTCTCAAAATTCCAGGGTAAAATCCGAGGAGTTAGAAGTTGAAAGATCCTTAAAGCTTGATGCCCTAAACCTTAATTGGTTGGGAGTCATCGATGGACCCTCGTTACATGGACAATTTAGAAAGTGATACCTTTAAGCCTTGTACTCCTACAATGAAAAAAATTGTGAAACAAAAGGGTGCATTATTAGCCTATTAAATTTTGTCAGTTTGCTAAGCGTTGAAAAAGAACTAGGTTGGGGGGAGAGATTAGCTCAACATACTATATTCGAAAACTATCAAGTAACACTTAGATTTTTGTGGAAGAATAAGGTTTGGCCCTTTGGAAATTTTAAAAGCTTAAATTTGCATAATGCTTTCTCTTCATGAATTGTGATTAGGCAAGGTATTTGGTAACTCTTATTGAAATGTGGGTTTTATTTCTTTAATGTTCCATGTGAGAGTTTGATCTTCATGCCACTTAAAATTTTTTGAAGTGATCAGCATGATTTTGTAAATTATATTACTGTTTATTTTTTCTTCTTCTCTCCTTAACTACTAAGGGACTAGTAATATGTCGGTTGGGGGGAGTGATTACTACTCAAAAAGTGTTATTTTTTAGCTTGTGATTAACTCTTTTAAGCGCTTTTGAGTAGTAGTTATTACCTTTTAACTCAATTGGCATGTTAAGGACCTTTGTAATCGTTTCTAATCAAATTGTGCTAAGTTTTGGTGTTTTTGATAGTATTTTGATCACCAAAGCAATCCAAGATTGAGGAGAGTTCTATAGAATCCATGGCAAAGCAATTGGAAGCACATTTACATGAAGAACCCAAGCTTTGAAGCTTTATAGTCCTTTGCCAAAAGCAAATCATGAATATAAGGAGGGAAAGCAAAGAGAGAAATCTAACATGAAGAATTCAAGAGGACAACAACTATTGGACACATTTAGAGAACTTCCTGAAGTCTATTTCATTCATACTATATTTTGTTTCGAAGCTCGGGAAGTTAGGAGTCCAATGCTTCAAAAGGTGCGCAAATCGGAGCTGAAATGAAGAAGTTATAGCCATTGGAAGCCAATCACACCAAGCTGAAAGCTGATTTCCTGAAGTCCATTTCATGCATACCATATGTCGTTTCGAAGCTCGGGAAGTCAGGAGTCCAACGCTTCAAATGGTGCATGAATCGAAGCTGAAATGAAGAAGTTATAGCCATTGGAAGCCAATCACACCAAGCTGAAAGCTGATTTCGCAGCTGCGAAAACACAAGATGCTAGTTGCGAAATTTCGCAGCCCATCTTGCATGCCTACGAAATCCACCTGAGTGCTTCCAGATATTTGCGACCGACACTTTTAGATTTTTTTCTTTAGATATTTGTTGTTTAAATCCTCATTCTCTCTTTGTAATCCACCAATCATAGGATTCCTTAGTTAATAAGTAAGAACAAAAGGTGAATAACCTCATATATATAGTTTGTAATTTTTCTTTACAAAGATATATCGAGAGCTTGTTCTCAGAGACAACTTTGTGTATAGTTTTAAAGGAAGTAATACACAGAGCTTTGCTCTGCCTTACCTACTCATTTTGATTGTATTTTTCTTACTAACCAAACAAGCTCTGAGGATGTTTTCTCAAAGAATGAGTGGCTAGACTTTTTGTCTCTTGGAGTTAAGGAAGCTGGGTAAGGTACCGAATGCAAAAATTGGAAGTTTTGTTGTTTCAGCTTTTAATGAAGAGAAAGTCTAACCAGTTAATGGTTTCTATGTTTTTAGTTAACTTAAAACACCTTTAAATCACCTGGGCCAACACTTGGTAAGGCAAGTGATCTCCGTCCATTGAGATGCACTAGTTTATCTCTTGCGAGCCTTTGAGAGGTGATTTGAAGGTGGGATTTTCTAGAATAGCCAACACTTGGTAAGCTTTTGGACTCTAAGAAGACATCCATTAGTTATCTCTTGTGAACTTGAGAAGGGAAATCCAAGGTTAAGGATCACCTTGAATGGTAAATGCTAGGTGAGAGGCACGAACCATTACTAGATGAATCTATGAGAGGGATTTAGTGTTTGAATCCATAAAAGGGAAGCATCTATACCACACCGGTTAGAGAAATAACTATATGTTAATTCTCCAATGCGAGGAAAAGATTCAAGTGACCGGAACTCTATTTTTGTATTAGGAGCCTGATCTTAGTGATCCTAAAACTCCAAGAAACACTTTTCTTTATTAGTAATTTCAGTTACTATTATTTTTTGTTAGCTTAAAATCAATCTTTTTTTCAACCAAAGATTATGTTTTCTTTTAAAGCTAACCTTGAAATGAAAAAGCACCAATTCAACTTTGAATTAATATCAGTAGTAAGTTGAAAACCCTTCCCAGTGAACGATCCTAGAGCTACTATGCTACACTACCTGAGGCTATCCTAGTACATGGTGATATAGGTTATAAATTTTGTTGATTACTCCTATCTGAGGACCAAAATCAAGGTACCCCAATTGGGAAACGAATCAGTGCATCGTTCCCTATGTCGAGGGTCATGAGCTGCCTGTGGTGCATGATGTGGTCAAACGGGTCACTCGTTCCATCGTACAATGTGAACTTAGGCACTACGAACCCTCTGGGCAGCTCGTAACTAATGATATAGGGGTCAAATGGCATGGAGAGCATGTCATCTAACCATCGACTAATAGAGTCAAGTAGGGCTGGCGTCACTGGCACTTCCACCTACTGCTTCCTTGGTGGTTGAGAGGGTCATCCAAATGCGGTTGCTATGACTGGCTGACCTAGACGTGCCCTCAAGGTCTCTGACACATGCGGTTGCTCCTCCACGCCTGGTACTTGAGGTCCCATTCGGGCTTGCATCATGTTAGATAAATGTGACCCTCTGTTGTGCCTCATTTTCCTTGATGCCCAAGTGGAGCTGGTGCCTTCGTCCAACTGCATTTAGCGAGCTGGCGAAGACTTCTCCTCAAATCGTCTCAAGGAGCAATCAGATGAGAACTTTGTGCCCTCGAGAAAAGATGCCTCAACAGATCTTCTTAAGGCTGTTTGTCGGCTTTGAGTGTGCTGACTTTGAAAGGGGCCCACTATTGACATTTGAGCCCACAACTTTTTGTTCGTTTCTCTTAGTCATTCCGTTTGGCGGAGTAGAGTTTGCATCCGCCAATCATTTTCTTGTTGGCATCTCTTGACTCTTTCGCACCAAACAAAATAGTTTTCATAACCCATAACTAATGATTGGTTTCTGAAGGGTGTTGACATCCTTAGTTGGTTCCCACAAACGGTGCCAATGTTGGTGTTGTGCCAACTAGATATAGGTCAGTCTAGCTTCATTGGAGTCACACAGACTTCTTCCCTACACAAAAGGATGTTCAGACAACTGGTCCGAGCACTCCCATTCGAAGCTTAAGTCATAATCTAGTAATAGTGAATCCAATTTTTTTGAATGGCTATGTGCACGCGTATCTTTTTCATGCATCTGGAGGGGTTTTTATAGAACATATGACGTTATTGTCACAACGTTGATTGTGCATTCATGTCTTTCTTACGCTGATGATCGCAATCATAATGGATATTATGCCTTAATAAGGTAGTCAACGTCATCATCTTAGCATGAATTGGGCAGTCATACCAAATAAGAGTTGCTAATTAGTGTCATTTATTGGCTGTCATGCAAGAATCTTAGACCATATCGTTGACTATGCATTTACATTTGTCAACATCGCTGATAATGTGTAACAACTTATTGACATTGATTTTTGGGTGTATATGTCGTCTAGATTGTCACTCAGGAATTGGGTGTGATTAATCATCTGTCCAGTGCCTGAAATTTTCGACTAGGTTGGTTTGTTCGTCTAGAAGTCATAGTCGGCTTGGTCTATCCATTCCGTTTGGCATTAAGGAAGAAGGTAATTTGTCTTTCCTCTTGCGCTAGACAGAGTTTGCCTTGATCTAGACGGATTATTTGCTTACCTTAGACAACCAAAAGGTCTTGAGCTTGGGAATGACACGTGGAGGAATGCCTCTCACACACTCCTAACCCATTTATTTAAATTTCAATGTCCTATTAACGACAAGGCATGACGAGTACCTAAAAAAACCCACCCTATTTCTATCCTTAGTTTTTACTAAAATTGTGAAAAAAAGCTTTTCTATATATCTTATATATTATTTAAAGGTGGAAATTTTACTTACTTAAGAATACATACTAGCCTTTAAATACAAATCAATAAAATTCAAACCAGGAATACACAATAACATTCTAAAATGCATTTCTATGGATTACGATTAACAATGGAGTGTCAAATCATTTAGTAGACATTTAACAATTAATATTAAACATGCAAGTAGAAAATAACCGTTAGAAGAAGATTCTAAGGTATCTTTCTTAAGAGTGTTTCCTTAAACTCAAAATTTCATCATTCTTTAGCTTAAAAAATGAAGAAAAAATATTTATTTTTTTAGTCTAGGAAATCTCTTTCCATATGGCTTAGTAAGGATTGTCTTCACCTAAGGTAACAGTCATTGAGGATACCTTTATAGGTCACTTACCTTTCAAGCATCATCTTAGCTCAAGGTTGAATTTCCCAAACATGAATTTCCAACTAGTTTTTTTTTCTTTTTTCTTTTTTCTTTTTTTTTTTTAAATAAACCTGAGTTTAGCTTGTGTAACAAGCACAATATAGTTGACTCCTAACTAGTTGGTTTTAGGCACTAGGGCTCAAAGACACAAAGCCATTATTTCCTCAAAAAATTCTAAGATATGCTAAGGTTTTAACCTAACTATTTTTACAATTAAAAATATAACATAAAAAAAGTAAGTAAATTAATATTCTTATTCTAACCATGTCTCTTCTCAAATTCGAAAGAAAAAATCCTACTTAAGAAATTATCATGTAAAAAAAGCCATAAGTTACTAAGGCAAATAAAGCCATAAGTTACTAAGGCAAATAGGGCTATTACCTTCCCTTCTAGACCTAATTTATACATTGTTCAGAATGTATAAAACAATAAGTAAAAATGGTAAGATGAAAGAATGTTAGCTTATAGATTATGGACTCAAACTCGTGTATTCATATCTTTCATTGAAACAAAATAAGTATCAAGTGCACCATCCCTTGAAATGTCAAACATGGGGGTGTCCTTAATCTCCTATCATCGTTAATATTTTTTTAGGGTTGATGCATGTTACCATCAATAGTTGTAAACAACTAGGCCACAACTTGAAAAATCATTAGATTGATAAGTATAAAAAATTCAATACTTGAACAAACTTAAAATTGCTAAAGGTACTAAAAATATAATCAAACCTAAAAAATAACAAAAACATCGTAAAATCAAGTTACCTACCCTTAAAACTAAAAAGGTAAGCTAGGCTTCATTGCCTACCTCACCTCAAAGGTGCATGAGATAGCAACCTATCTTATACCTACTTTCGTAAAGATAATTACAAATTGACCCATTTGTAATCTTTTTGCATTATCATAGTGACAATGGTAAAGGTAACAAATCTAAAGAATGTTAGTAGACTAACTTTCTTAAGACCTATAACTACTAAACTATCTAAGTAATCATCAAAATGTGAAAAACCAAAAATGAAAATAGAACCTATACCTAAAAGATTCTCAAGATTGGTATTTTCTAAGCCATGATAAACTATCTATTCTTAAAGTTGAATTTGCACTAAATCATTTGTTAAATCAACCTTATAACCTTAAACTTCATATTCATGAGGAGTATAATCATATGCTTAAGTTGAGATTGATGAATGTCACCACTTCCACTATCAATGGGTCATCATTAATGAACTCTTACATAATTTTATCAAAATTTTTAAAGTCAAAATCTCACGCAATAAGGAGTAGGTTTGTCACATCAAAGCCATTGCTATCTTCAATTAAAGGTAAGTCTAATTCAATATTTTCCTTATTATTATCAACCGCATCATGTGAGGTTTTTGTCATAGGCTCAATTCACCCAAAACTTAAGTTGTTAGGTTAATAGGTTCACTTGAATTAGCATTGAGTTGTTTCATCTCATCATTTATTGCTTTTAAGTTATTCATCACATCTAGTTAACTTTTCATATTTTCCTATGCACATGCTCCAAACTTTGTTGATTTTGTGGAACTAATAAAAAAATTAGAGAATGGTAATGTAATTGAGAGAGATCGGAGGCCTCACTCTCTACTGGAGTTAACATCAAAATTCTTAGTTTCATTCATCTCTTCATAAGTAGTTAACATCAAAATTCTTAGTTTCATTAATCTCTCCATAGGTAGGTACATTATTTTCTCCTGTTATAAGATTATCAAATACCATCATGGTCTTAGTTGGCTGCATTTCAATAAAGCTTTCCTTACTCAATACATTTAAAACTTGGCAAGATTTTTCAGTTAAAACATTGTAGAAGAAAAAAATAACTTGCCAAGGTTCAAATCAATGTTTACGGAAAAGAATTCAATAACTTTGAGGATATTTCCTAACATTGGTTTATCCCTTTATTTTCAAATTATTCAAAATATGTTAGTACTTTCAATAAAAATGGAGGCCTAGTTTAAGAATTATACCTAGAACTAGGAGAAAAATTATGTCAACTAGATTGAATACACTATAATCATAATGAAATATGAAGTTACCAAAAGGCTGAGAATTAAAAGGTGAATGAGGAATCAATGGAAGATTGGGATAGTCTCTTATTGATTTATACCCTTGAGTAAGCCTAGAATTTAGATGGTCTCGTAATGAAGTATAATTTGATGGAGGCTTAGGACTAAGGTAATCCCTTATTGACTTGTAAACTGGTGCGATCTCAAATGGCATTCTAGCATTATCATAGTGACCATCGTTTTGGTATTCCATTGTAGCATCCCAATTTTATACTTTACCAACTTGATTTCAAAAGAAAATCTTAAGAAGTGAAATCTAATAAAAGAAAATATAAAATTAAAAAAATTAAAACTTAATTTAACCTAATGACAAACAATTAATTTTTCAACTAAAAACAATTCAATAACACTAATCCCCAATAATAATTTCATTTTCTTAATTGCAAATCTCTGTTGCAATTAAAATACTAAAGCCTAAATATATGATAACATTGGCCACGAAAGACCAAAAATAGAATTATCACAACTTTATAATATTTTGAGTTGTCATCCTTTGGGATTAGCTTTAATGTGTTCAATTTATATATATATATATATATATATATATATTAGAAGGATTAATTATTTATTTTGACTAATGAGATCTTAATTTAAATAAATAAGAATAAAATATAGATAAAATATTCCTAAAATATTTTTAGAAATAAATAAAATAAAAGAAAATATATCAAAGAGTTTAATAATCTAATGTTGAATCCTTAGAGAGATGGACATTGTAAAATCTAGGATTTAGGATCAAAGTCAATCCAATATCAAAATGATTCTTAGGACAAATATTGCATCCAAAACAAAGATTTTTATTTTTGAATCAAATCTCTTAAACCAATTAAATATGATAGTTAATTTTGGTTTTTAGTTCTATCAATCAAAAGTCTATATTATCTTATAGATTTGACCCTTAGATTTATTAACAATATGACCAAAATGAGTTAACTAGTCATCAAGGTCTTCTCAATAATCACTAGCATCTTGGTAAGAATCCTCTATACCTTGTCTAACATCTACGAATTCATAAAGTCAATCAAACATGATAGAGGATTTCTCCTTACAACCCCACATTTGCTTTCATATAAAACAAAAAAGTAAAAGAAAAGAAAGAAAACTAAAGCTTTATTAAATAATTGGAGAAAAATGGATCAATCTCTCCCCTTAAGTTTCATTTATTCCTTTTTTTTCTAGCCCTAAACAAAGCATAGATATATAGCCTAACCTTAAAAGAGACACATGACAACTTCTAATTGGCCACTTATTCCAAATATAAGTCATAAAAAAAAAAAACTAAAAATAGTACGAGTTCAAAATAAGCATCATGCATTTTGAATTGGATGGAAGTAATTGGAACTCATTTTTGATGTGTTTTCAAGTTCATAACTAGACTACCAATAGTTTGAAATCAATTTCAAATTCATAAGTGTCAAAATAAAGTAAGTTTGAAATTAAAATGGAGAGTTCAAAATCAAAGAGGTGAGTTTGAAATTTCCAGCCCATTTCAAACTCATCCATTACCAATGTTATTTTACCATGTTTTCAAATTTGAAATGGGTGCCTATTATTTAAAATAGTTAGGAGAATTCAAACTCAACCACTGTGAAAAGTATCATTGCATTCTATTTAGTTATAAATGGCTAAAAAACCATTTCAAACTCAACTTGTCAATTTTGAACTCATCATCCCTCTCTATGTTGTTTACTTTAAACACAAGTAACTTCCTTGTTTTGGCACCGGTTTGCAAACCATAACTTCACAAAATTTGAAACAACATGTAGATTACCTAAAAATGACATCGGGAAATGCTCCAAATTTCACCTCAAAGTTAGAGTATATATTGCTACCAGATTGCAAGTTCCAAATTTCCCTGTGAATTAGTTGACATTTGCTTCAAGTCTCATTTCCCATGGTTCATTGTCTTCTACCTTACTTCATAATGGTCATTACATGTCTCTCATGCTCATGATATCTTCATCTTGC
The DNA here is from genome assembly GCF_004353265.1 of Vitis riparia. Lineage (NCBI taxonomy): Eukaryota > Viridiplantae > Streptophyta > Magnoliopsida > Vitales > Vitaceae > Vitis > Vitis riparia. The sequence goes on along the minus strand of NC_048435.1, from coordinate 18,805,267 downwards.
CTTTGTTTAGGTTTCTTCATATCTTAAGCATCTTGAGTCTCACATTAAACCTATTAGACCCTTTTTTTTTTCAAGATCAATTTTTTTTTTATTTTTTTTTGCAGCTTGCACCTTTTCCTTCCCTTAAACTTGCAATAAATCTTAGAATAGAAGTTAAAACCTATAGCTAGGGTCTTAACATCAATTTGGTTAAGTTGGATTATTTGAGTGTTTCATACCTCAAAATCCAATCTTTAAGAGCCATTGGAACATATAATTGAGTTATAATCTTAGACTTAAATAATCTCTCATTGATTTGAAAACATGTGCAAGCCTAGCTCTTGATTCAGTAGCAATCTAGAGTCAATAAATTCCTTAATAACTAAACAAGTGAGATCCACAAACAAATATTAAACTAGAAACAACAATCACAATTCAAATAATAGCAAAAAAAGTTAATCTTTCTAATCAACTTCCTATCCTAAGACTTATTTAGCATTGAATCCTCGTCAACAATATCATTTATGGTCATTTCAATTGCTTGAGGTTAAGTTATCCCAAATATATAAAATTATATCCCATTCACCTTTTGTCCCAACCAAATAATTGAAAATGAAAAAAGCTAGGTTGCACAACTTCTAACTATCAATCCATAAGGACTCATGTGAACAAGTTAATAAAATTGTAGTTAATTATCTTAATTTAAGCTCTAAATTAAGGATGTAAATCCTTGATTTCATAAATTTTATTAACCACTATTATTGCTTATTCAAATTATGACTAATTATAAAACAAAGTAAAAAACAAAATGGATCTGGTGTAGAAGATAAATTGATAAGAAAATAAAGAAATAGTTATAAAATAAAATAATCAAATAATAAAGTTATCCAAATAAAGTCAAGTACCTAAGATCTAATCTCATATAAGAATAGGATTTTATCAAATCTTATGATAATCATATTCATTCGAATTCTAATTTCTTCAATTTTCTAGCCTTAATTCATCTCAAGCTCTCATATAAGATTTGCAAATAGCAGTTTATCTTTATGACTCAATAATAGAACCAAAGAGAAGTTATCCATAATCTTACAAGCATAATATTTTCTTTTAAGATTTGAGGTCCTAGAGAGGTTCAATTAAATCCATATGAAGAACATCTAAATAAATTAGTGCTAAAATACCACTTTTTTTTCTCAAGAGTTTTTATTTGCTTTACCAATTAGCATGCATCACAAACTTTATCCTTATTAAAAACAATATTTAGAAGTCTTCTCACAAGCTCATATTTGTTAAGTTGTGCAATGAAGTTTATGTTAACATGTCAGAACCTCTTATGCTACAACTAACTTTGATTGTTTATGGAAGGAAAACATTTGTTATGGTCATCATTAATTAATCAATAGTGTAAATTTTTTTATTTCTATAACCATGAAAATAGTTTGATCATTTTGAATATCTTAGATGATATAATAAGATGGTTCAAATATCATTTTAAAACTTTTAGCATAAAGTTGGCTAATACTTAAAAGATTATAGTTCAAATCATTAGCTAATAAAATTTTATTAATTAAGGATGAAACACTATCACCAATATTTCTACGCCCGATAATTCTACCCCATCAAAGGTTACAAATCTCCATTTCTTCTTGGTAAGAGTGACAAACATTAATTGATTTCTAGTCACGTGCCTTGAACACCCACTATCCAAGAACCACTTGTCTTTTTTTGGTACCTACAAAACAAGCAAATTGTTTTAGATATACCTTTTCTAGTCCTTATGAGTTAGCTTTTCTCTTTTTTGGAACCTAAATAGATTTAAATTTTAGAGTAACATAAAGGGATTTTTTAAGGTACTAGTACTACCTATGTGATCATTTTTCTTTAAAAATTTACAAATGGTAGATGAGCTACTACCTAAAGGTTTTTTTGACAAAATATATTTTGCAATATGTTTTATTTTTAGGAGGCTTGTAACCTAGCTCAATTCTATCAAAAATACACTTTTAGCTTTACAAAAATCATGTTAACAACTTTTTTTTTCTTTTTATAATTTTGAAAGAGAAGAAGTCATCCATTAAATTTTATTTCCAAAAACTTCATTTTCTTTTTCAAGACAAACTTATTTTTCACAAATATTAAACTTTCATCTTAACTCATGAAGTTCATCTTGAAGAGATATGATTTTTATTTTAAGAGAAACATTTTTTAAACCAACCTTTTTCCAAATCAATATATAGTTTTTTAAAGGCATCTTTAAATCATTATATCTTGAACTGAATTTTAACTCATCATTCTTTGATTCAATGACCATGAAGCATATGTTAGTTACTTTATTTTCTGTTTATTCTTCATTACTTTTATTATAAGTAACCATCATAGCTTTCATCTTTCATTTTTTGGTTTCATGTTTTAGAAGAGGGCAATTTAGTTTAATGAGATCAAGTTTCTCAGATTTGTAGTAAATGATATCTTTTTTTCTCCTTGTCCATACTTATAGACTCTCTTCTTTACTTATCTCAAGCTTGATGAACTTTTTAAATTTCCTTATAATTAATTTAAGGTCTTCACCATCTTTTTTTTCTTCATCTTGAGCATCCTCATTGGTAGATGCTTTAAGAGCAAATTTTTTTCTTTTCTTCATTTCTTAGTGACTCTTCTGGTGATTTCATGAGTCATAACTAACCCAACAAGCTCTCTAAGTCGAAGCGAGGTGAGGTTTTAGTTTCTTGAATTGTGATGATTTTTACCTCTAATTGCTCAGGTAAAGACCTTGAAATCTTTATCACTTTTTTGGGTTCGATGTAGATCTTTCCTAATGCTTGAAGACCATTAATAATGTTGGTAAATTTAGTGAACATTTTAACAATAATCCCATTATTATGCGTAAAAATGTTAAATAATTCATAATTATGCATAAAAATGTTATTTATTTATTCTTGTACTTGATTTCTTCCCTCATAGGACATCTTATGATATTGAAAAAGTGGCCATGACCTAGTATGACATCTTTGTTGGAAACATTTTTTTTATATATAAATAAAATAAAATAAATGTCTTAAGTTTTGTGGCCCATTTAAATTTAAATTCAAAATTAAAACCCACTCACATTATTGTCCCTAAAATGCGGGACACACCTCTTGGTGTTGTAACCATCCATCTATCATTGTGGGGCACATCTCTTAGTGGTAACCACCCATTGGTATTTATTTTGTTTTCTTTGATGGGAAGAAGATATCAAGAAATATTCTATGTTAAACTTTAGAGGGATAAGGGTTTCTAGTCTACAAGAAGAAGTCTATGAGTTTCTATCAATGCATGACCATAAGATCTTAGAAGGAATAGCCAACAAATCCGTAATTTTCTTTTGTTCTTTATTTATACCAGGAAATTGTTAATTTGATTGTCATGGATGGATGTATGATATTAGATTTCCACTTTTATTATTTGCAATTTTGAGAATTTTCTAACGTTTGGTATCAGAGCCATATATCTAGTTTGGCTTTTGATTCAGTTTGAAATTTATATTAGTTTATTTAAGATATTTTGAATATTTGTTGGTCATTTATTCTTTTCGATCATTTTTATATTTTGGGTTCAATATAATATAAGAAAGAGAAATAATCTTGAGTTTATTTAGGTTTAGTTATTTTATTTGTATGAGATGTTTCGTTTTTCTTTATACAACTATTTGGATCTTACATTTATCTATTGGAGATATATTGATGATATGAACAACATCTATGAATTAAGTTTTATAATTATTTAAAATCACTACTTATATTTGTTTACCATTAAGTTTGGTAAATTTTGATGGCATAGTAGGGTAACATGTGATTAATTAAGGAATAGCCACAACATTCTTGATTATGATAATGTTGATGGCAAAGGAAAGTTTAATTTTTGTCACATAAAGTTAGTGACATCAGTATTTGTTAATAAATAAATAAAAATATAATAATTTAACCTCACAAGTTAATTTTTATGCTTTGTATTTATTTGGGATGAGATGAAAAAAAAATCTAGTTGCCCACAGACCTAAAAAATAAATAAATAAATACTAGTCTCATTATAAAGTCATTAAAAAAAATCATTTGTGTATTGTATTCTATTCCCACAAGAAAGTTTATAATTGTTGGGATTGAGCTCTTAAACGCAAGATATAATGTAACAAAGTTAGACTTAACCATCCCTTTGCTATCCTTTTGGTATATTGACATTGATTTGAGCATTCAGTCTATATCTCTTACATTGTGTATGACTTGTGTGCATTAGGAGTTGCATAGGAGATACAAGTTATAGATTCATTGAAGTATTGTCCACAATTGGGTCATGGATTTGGCAATCCAGTAGAGATTGTAGTCAACTACCTCTTAATTGGAGGGATGACTTGTCTTGGCCATTGAGATGGGTTTCCCATGGTAAGTGCAATAGTGTATGTGATGTACACTAGACAAGACCTACGATGAATCATGACGTAAGGCTATCAATTGTCATAATTCACTAAGCTACTTGTAGACCCCCAATTTTGTCCCTTGCCACTTGCATGTATCTTGGGGGTGTCACCCACACCCAATTTTTGTATGTCATGGCCATGGAGCCCTTGTTGGGCTTAATCGGTTTTCGGACCTCACATGAGTTCACTTATGGTTCGATTGATGGATTTTTTAGATTGGGTGAGTTTTTAGCTTGATCTTTTTATTTGGGTTGCTCTGAGAGGAACTTTCAATGTTTAATTGTGTCAATTGGGTATTTTGCTTTATTTTCATTTTTATTTTTATTTTCCATTTTTATTTTAGCTTAATGATTCGTTCCCAATTGGTGTCTCAGCTAATTCATGTCCAGCTGGTGCTCTTTGATTGAGGGAGTAATCAACAAAATTTATAACCTATATCACCATGCATTAGGATAACTTTAGCTAATATAGCATAGTGGCTCTAGGATCGTTCTCTGGGAAGGGTTTTCAACTCACAACTGATACCAATTCAAAGTTAAATTGGTGCTTTTTCATTTCAAGGTTAGCTTAAGAAATAAAACACAAACTTTGGTTGAACGAGGTTTTTTTTTTTTCAAGCTAACTAAAAAAAAAGTAATGGAAATTACTTATGAAGAAAAACATTCCTTGGAGGTTTGGGTTCACAAGAGAGTTTCCTTATGCAAAAACAGAGTTCCGGTCATTTGGTTCATTTCCTCGCATTAGAGAATTAACATATATTCAATTCTCTAACTGGTGTTGTACAGATGTATCCTTTAAATGGATTTCAGCTCTAATTCCCTTTCACTGATGCAACTTGCAATGGCTCGTGCCTCTCACCTAGCATTTGCCATTCAAGGTGATCTTTAACTTTGGACTTCCCTTCTCAAGCTCGCAAGAGATAACTAATGGATGTCTCCTTGGAATCCAAAAGCTTACCAAGTGTTGACAATTCTAGAAAATCCTACCTTCAAGTCACTTCCCAAAAGCTCGCAAAAGGTAAACTAGTGCATCTCCATGGACAAAGATCACTTGCCTTACCAAGTGTTCACTCAAGTGAATTGAAGGTGTTTTAAGTTAACTAAAAACATAGAAATCATTAAAGGATCACACTTTCTCTTCTTTAATGGCTGAAACCACAAAGCTACTAATTCTTGCACTTGGAACCTTTCCCGGCAACCTTAGCTCCAAGGAACTAAAAGTCTAGCCACTCATTCTCTGAGGAAACTTCCTCAGAGCTTGTTTGGCTAGTAAGAAAAAGAATGAGAAAACAAAAATATATATGAAAAACAGAGCAAGTGCTCTGTGAAATATATTTCTTGCAAAATTGTACAAAGGATGCGTCTAAGAACAAGCTCTCCACCTTCTTTTCTTAAAGAAAATTATAAACTATATATAAGAGGTTATTCACCCTTTGTTCTTACTTAAAGACTAAGGAATCCTACGATAGGTGGGTTACAAGGAAAGTTTGGGGATTTAGACATCAAATATCTAAAACAAAATATATCATAAAGTCGGTTGAAAATATCGGGAAGTTTCAGGAGAAATTCTATTGCACTGTGCAAAAATGGAGACTTGGTCGTCAATATTATCAGAGTTTGCTTTTTTATTGTGGGTGGAAATGGATCCGGTGAATCGCCAGTGTCTGATGAGCCAAGCTGTCCGGGGAATCTGAATTGTCGACTGTGGATGCTCTCCGGGTAAGCGCTATTAGAGGATCTAGACATGTCTAACAGGGGAAGTTGAAACGCCCTCCTCTCCCATCCAGCATCAGGCGCCGGATGTGAAATATCCGATCAGAGGATCCAGACATGTCTGACCGGACAGAATTCCGAATGTGAGATATCCGAAGAAGGTGAAACGTCGACCGGACAGAATTCTTTCCCGGGTGGAATGAGCTATACCGCACGTCGCAAGGGGGACCGTCTACGTGTGCTAGGTGTAGGGACCCCTCCCCTTGATGACACGGAGCGCGCATCGCTATCCGGAGCAACTCCATCTGGATTCCCCAATAGGACATGTGGCGCTCTCCCCTATCCGAACTCCCTCAGGGAAAAACACACGGCACTCGTGAACATCACACCCCGGATGATAGCATTTCCTATCCGGATATGTTGTTTGGATCATTGAGTAAAGTGAGCAAGCCTTGCTACGTCATTCTGACAGCCTGCCACAGCCCACATTCCGCCGCCCTCCGATGGTGTGTCCGGACGCCCTGTCCGGACATCTTTTGCAGGGAAGACTGAACCAGAACTCAATCTGGGTTGAAAGCGCGCGTCCACTTGGCAGCTACGTGGATCACTGGGACGCAAGGCATCAGCACAAGGGAGAGAGAGAGCCACGTGGCATTTTTTTAGGGAGAATCCCACACTCCTTACATTCCAAATTTGCTTATGGCAAAGGACTTCAAAGCTTCGGTTCTTCATGTTTTTGAGCTTTCCATTGCTTTTCCATGGATTCCAAAGAACTCTCCTCAATCTCGGATTGCTTTGGTGATCAAAAAGCTATCAAAACACCAAAACTTAACACAATTTGATTAGAATTGATTGCAAGGGTCCTTAATATGTTAATTGGGTTAAAAGGTGATAACTACTACTCAAAAGTGTTTAAAAGAGTTAATTACAAGCTATCAAATAGCACTTTTTGAGTAGTAATCACTCCGCCCAACTGACATATTGCTAGTCCCTTAGCAATGAAGGAGAGAAAAATAAAAATAAACAGTACTATAATTTACAACATCATGCTGATCAAAAAAACAATTTTCAAGTGGCATGATGATCTAACTCTCACATGGAACATTAAAGAAATAAAACTCAAACTTCAATAAGAGTTATCAAATAACTTGTCTAATCACAATTCTTAAAGAGAATGCATTATGCAAATTTAAGCTTTAAAAGAGTTTCCACTCCCAAAGGGTCAAACCTTACTTTTCCACAAAAATCTAAGTGTTATTTATTAGTTTCCGAATATAGTATGTTGAACTAATCTCTCCCCCAAACCTAGTTCTTTTTCAAAGCTTAGCAAACTAATCAACCTCCAATAGGCTAAGAACGCACCTCTTTTCTCACAAAATTTTTTTTCATTGTAGGAGTATAAGGCTAAAGGTATTTTTTTCTAACTTGCCCATGTAACGGGGGTCCATCAAGGACTCCCAACCAATTAAGGTTTAGGGCATCAAGCTTTAAGGATCTTTCAACCACTAACTCCTCGGATTTTACCCCGGACTTTTAAGAATGAATTTTAATACCCAACCTATAGTATGTTAAACTCCACCTATCCACCCTTGTAACGAGCATTGAGATCGGTGACTCCCAACCAATGAAGGCTTAGGGCACCAGGTTTTAAAGATTTTCACCATATACCCCTCAGATCTTGCTCGAGTTTCAAGGCAAGCAAACATTTTTTTTTTTCAAAGGCTCATTGGCCTTTTATAAGGTGTCCCAACACTATTAAATGAGGTCAAAGGTACCAAATCTAAAATTTTCCTAAGTCAAGAGGGAAATAGTTTTTCATCTTATAATCGGAACCTATTGTGCACAGTGTGTGAATAGCTTAAAGTGGAAGAACTAAGGTTAAATTCAATAGAAGCTTCAATAATTCATCAACTTAAGTAAGCATAATACAAACTCTAAGTCAAGTGAAAAGACAAAAATTCAATTTCTCCATTTTCATTTTGAAAATTTTTCCTTAATAACCATGGAGAGTAGAATAAAAAAATTTTAAAAATTTTAAAATTAAGCAAAAAGTAACTAAATTACCAAAATAACTTAACATTAATAACAAAAACTTCCTTCCTCAACTCTCCCCCCAACCAAGCCGAACATTGTTCTCAATGTGATAAAACCGATTGAAAAATAGGGAGGAAGTGGTACCTCCTAAGTGACGTGGAGTGATGCTGTGGAAATGATGGCTCAGCTGCCTCTCCTGTAGGAGGCTCCTGATGAGGCATAGGCTGATTAACAAAATGAGGGGCCTGTGATGGCTCTGATGAGCTGGGAATGGCATGCTTAGGAGCTGATATACTACCAAGATGATGCTGAATCTACCTCAGGATGGCAGTGCTGAGCTTGAGTGGCAAGAATCTGCTCCTGCTGAGAGCGAAGGGCTGTGATCTGCTGAGTGAGAATGCTCTGAGAAGAGGCCAATGCCTGGTAAATGTGGGATAGGCCTCTATACTCGATGATGGGAATAGCTACCCTTGGCTCAGCTGAAGGAGATGGTGCTGATGGAGGTGGAATGACAGGGGGAGTCTATGGTGTGGCCTGAGGAGCAGAGGATGGAATCTCTGGTAGAGGCTCACTAAGGGCCATTGCAGGGGCAGGCGGCTGAGTGTCAGCAGGTGGTTCAACTGGCTCCTCTGGCTGCTCTGGTCCAGCTGGTGCTTCCTGGTCTGCACCACCATAAGCTATCATACTAGTCCATTTGTCGAGAGTGAAAATCTCTCGACAAAAACGTTTACGCTCATGCTGAGGCTCTGCTGGGTATCCCAGGTGCTCCAATATCTGGCATAACAGCCTGGGGAAAAGAAGTGGAATGACATCAACTCGGAGCAGCTTCTTTCGATTTTCTTACAATTCCTCCTGATTTTAATCATTCAAAAAAATTAAGTTAGTTACAATTAACATAATTTAAGACCAAAATTACAATCAAATAATTTACAAAACTTAAAAATTAACATATTTAACAAAATTATGGACTTTAGTGAAACCAAGTCCATCTAACTCTTCTCTGATCAGGCTTTTTGTGGCTCAAGGAGGTTGATTTCCTCCTTTTATGGCTTGAACGGCTCAATGAATGGCTTGAGGCGATGACCGTTGACTCTAAAAGTGTCTATGGCATTGGAATTTAGTAATTCCACCACTCCATTGAGATGTACTTGGTGAATAATGAAAGGACCTATCCACCTTGACTTGAGCTTCCCTGGAAAGATATGGAGCCTTGAGTCATAGAGTAGGACTCTTTGTCCTTTCCACAATTCTTTGTTGGAGATTAGTTGATCATGCCACTTCTTCATCCTCTGTTTTACAACTTTGGAATTGATGTAAGCATCATTTCTTAATTCCTCCATCTCATTAAGGTCTAAGCACCTCTTTGCCCCAGCTCTGATCAAGTCCATGTTCAACCTCTTGATTGCCCACCAAGCCTTATATTCAACTTCCATAGGGAGGTGGCATGCTTTGCCATAGACTAGATGATAGGGGGACATGCCAAGAATAGTCTTATAAGTTGTTCTATATGCCCATAATGAATCATGTAGCTTAATAGACCAATCTTTTCTGCTTGTAATCACCACTTTCATCAATATGTTTTTTATTTCCCTGTTTGCTAGCTCCACTTGCCCGGAAGTTTGAGGATGATAAGGTGTAGCTACCTTATGCTTCACTCCATACTTGGCTAATAGGGTTTCAAAAGGTTTGTTGCAAAAATGAGTACCTCCATAACTGATTATGGCCTTGGGCACCCCAAATCTTGAGAAGATGTTCTCCTTAAGAAATTTGAGAACCACCCTATGATCATTATGTTTAGAAGGGATTGCCTCCACCCATTTGGAAACATAGTCTACCCCCACCAATATATAAGAGTTACCAAAAGACATTGGGAAAGGTCTCATGAAGTCAATACCCAAAACATAAAGAATATCAACTATAAGGATGGGGTTCATGGGCACTTGGTTTTTTTTTGTAAGCTTCCCGAGTCTTTGGCATCTATCACAACTCCTACGCATGATGTGGGAATCTTTGAAAAGCGATGACCAAGTAAACCTTGATTGCAAGACCTTCATGGTTGTTTTCTGAGAGGCAAAGTGGCCTCCACAGGCATTCTCATGGCAATGGCTGAGGATCCCTTGTTGCTCTTCTTCAGGGACACACTTCCTTATGATCTGATCTGCACAATACTTGAAAAGGAAGGGTTTTTCCCAATAATAAGCATGAATCTTTGCAAAAAAGTGCTTCTTGTCTTGCGTTTTCCACTCTCTTAGAACTTCACCAGTAACCAAATAGTTAGCAATATGAGCATACCAAGGAGCTTTCTCTAGCAACATAAGTGATTCCTCAGGAAAGTCATCATTAATAGGTAATACATGGGAATTATGTGTTATAGCCAACCTTGAAAGGTGGTCAGCTACCACATTCTCCACCCTTTTCTTATCTCTGATTTGGAGATCAAACTCTTGTAACAAAAGAATCCATCTAATCAACCTTGCTTTTGCATTTTGCTTTTTCAATAAATACTTCAAGGCCGAATGGTTAGTGAAAACAATGATGAAAGACCCTACCAAATAAGCACGAAACTTGTCTAAAGCAAACACCACATCTAACGATTCTTTCTCTGTAGTTGTGTAGTTTCTTTGAGCCTCGTTCAATGTTTTGCTTGCATAGTAGATCACATAGGGCTTCCCATCTTCTCTTTAGCCAAATACAGCTCCTATAGCAAAGTCACTGGCATCACACATTACTTCAAAGGGTAATTGCCAGTTAGGAGCCCTTACTATTGGAGCAGTTGTCAAAAATTGCTTCAATTGATCAAAACTCTTTTGACATCTCTCATCCCAGACAAACTTAGCATCCTTAGCTAAAAGTTCACAAAGAGACCTTGAAAGCTTAGAAGTCTTGTATAAATCTCCTGTAGAACCCTGCATGGCCAAGAAATTGCCTTACTCCTTTTACAGTGGTTGGGGATGGCAATTTGGCAATAAGTTCTACCTTTGCTTTATCAACTTCAATGCCTTTTTCGAAGATGATATGGCCAAGGACAATTCCTTGATGTACCATAAAATGGCATTTCTCCTAGTTGAGCACCAAGTCTTTTTCAATGCATCTTTTAAGAACCACTTCTAAATTTACTAAGCATTCTTCAAATGTACCTCCATATATGGTGATATCATCCATGAAGACCTCCATAATTCGCTCCACCATATCACTGAAGATACTAAGCATACATCTTTGGAATGTTGCAGGTGCATTGCATAAACCAAAAGACATTCTTCTGTAGGCGTATGTTCCAAACCGACATGTGAATGTGGTCTTCTCATGATCTTCAACATCAATTTCAATTTGGAAATACCCTGAGTACCCGTCCAAGAAACAATAGAAAGGATGGCCAGAGACTCTTTCCAGCACCTGATCAATAAACGGGAATGGAAAATGATTTTTCCTTATCACAGCATTCAATTTCCTATAGTCAATACACACCCTCCAACCTGAAGTGAGGCGTGTAGCAATTTCTTCTCCTTTTTCATTCTGAACCACAGTAATCCCTGACTTCTTTGGTACCACTTGAGTAGGACTCACCCAAGGGCTGTCAGATATGGGATAAATAATACCCGCTTGGAATAGCTTCAGTACCTCAGTTCGCACCACTTCTTGTAAATGAGGATTCTATCTTCTTTGAGGTTGAGGAATTGGTTTAGCTTCTTCCTCCATATATATGTGATGTGTACAAACCAAAGGACCGATTCCTTTCAAGTCAGATATTTGCCATCCTATTGCTTTCTTGCACCTCTTAAGAACTTCAAGTAGAGAAATCTCCTTATGACCGGTAAGAGATGAAGATATAACAACAGGACATTGGTTATTTTCTTCCAGGTATGTATATTTTAACTCCATGGGCAGAGGTTTCAAATTGAGCTTCGGGAATTCTTCTGTTACATCATCTTGTCCCTCCTCTTTATTGAATAAAGGTAGGATCTCTTCTTTCCTCCTCCAACCTTGTAGAGTAGCAAGGACATCAGCGGGTTCAGACAACCCTTCTTCAAGATCCTCAAGACTTTCATTCAACTCATCTTGCATATTCTGATCACAATGCTCCTCCACTAGAGTGTCAATAATGCATACCTCTTCTGGACCTTTTTCTTCTTCCAGAGTAATTAGCTTCTTTGACATATGAAAGATATTAAGCTCAAGTGTCATGTTGCCAAAAGTGAGTTGCATAATTCCATTCCTACAATTTATGATTGCATTTGAAGTAGCAAGAAATGGCCTTCCAAGGATGATAGGAACATAATTAGCTTCCTTAACTAAAAGATCGGTATCAAGAACAACAAAATCTACTGGATAGTAGAAATTATCAACTTGAACTAAAACATCCTCAATTATCCCCCTTGGAATTTTCACTGACCTATCAACTAAAGATAGAGTGATTGATGTTGGCTTTAATTCATCAAGTCCCAATTGCTTATAAACAGAGTATGGCAACAAATTCACACTTGCTCCCAAATCTAACAAAGCTTTTTCCACTACCTTTCCTCCAATCATAACTGAAATGGTAGGACATCCCGGATCTTTGTACTTCAAAGGAGATTTGCATTATATGATGGCACTCACTTGCTAAGTCAAGAAGGCTTTCTTATTCACATTCAACCCTCTTTTGATAGTACATAGGTCCTTTAGGAACTTTGCATAACTTGCTTAATCATGTCCAGCAATGGAATATTGACCTTCACTTGCCTCAATACTTCAAGGATTTCTGATGCATTTTTTATCCCCTTTTTCCCATGCAAAGCTTGAGGAAAAGGTGGAGATGTGCGTTTCTTCATCAATTCTTCCTTAATAAGTTCTTTCTCCGGATTTGCATTCACTGTTGAATCACGGTCCTCCTTCCCTTCACTGATATCTTTCTTCTTTCCTTTCATTTCCTCCATCTTCTTTGTCTCTTCTTCTTCCTTCTGTTCAACATATAGCTTAGGTGTTGGTGACTCAACCTTTTTACCACTCCTTAAAGTGATCAAGGCTTTAACATCTCTCACCTGTGAAGATTCTCCCTCATGAGTTTCCACTTCGTGGATACTCTTAGGGTTTTGGTGAGGTTGAGAAGGAAATCTACCCTTCTCTTACACTGTGTTCAAATTAGTGAGCCTTAAGATTGAGTATTGGAGATTATCTATCTTCTGAGATAAGTCATTTTGAATCACATCCATCCTTTTATTCAAAGTATTCTCTATACTGTCAATTCTTTGACTGAGTTGAGAGTTGATGGATTTTTGGTCTCCCACAACCTTGCTGAGATTCACTATTGTTTGTTCAAGACTTGAAGCTTGTTGGGATGGTTGAGATGGTTGAGCCAGCTGTTGGTACTGAGGTGCTCTTGGCTTCCATGAAAAATTTGGATGATTCATTCAACTTGAGTTGTAAGTATTGCCATACGAAGCATTGCTATTGGGCTTGAATTGTCCAATGACATTTGCTTGTTCTCCAAACATTTCTCTAGCAACTGGAATTGTAGGGCACTCCCCCACCAAGTGTTCATAAGATTGACAAATAGAACATGTCTTCACTTGCACTGGTGTTTCAGCAACAACTTGCACTTTATGCATCTTTTTCAGTTCTAGCTCTTCCACTCTTCTTGTCATAGCTACAAATTTTGCTTTCATATCAACATCTTCATTCAAGGTGTACATCCCAGCCTTAGCATGAAGAGCATTTGGTTGAGACTTCATCTTTCCCACTTCTCCTCTGTTCGGTTCATCCCATCCCCTTGAGACTTCGGCTACATAACTCAAGAATTCCATAGCTTCCTCAGGATTCTTACTCATGAAATCCCATCCACACATTGTTTCGAGGAGTTGCTTCATTGAGGAAGACATCCCATCATAGAAATAACTCACCAACAACCATGTATCAAAGCCATGGTGAGGACAAGCATTAATGGCTTCCATGTATCTTTCCCAACACTCATAGAATTTCTCATTCTCTTTAGCTGAGAAGTTTGAAATTTGCCTTTTCAAGCCATTTGTTCTGTGAGTAGGAAAAAACTTCTTGAGGAATTCAACTTGTAAATCAGTCCAAGTACGGATACTCCTTGGCCTTAAAGAATTAAGCCAAATCTTTGCCTTATCCTTTAAAGTAAAAGGAAATAGTTTAAGCCTCATCAGGTCGATTGAAGCTCCTCCCTCTCGGAATGTATTACAAACGTCTTCAAATTCCTTGATATGGGCATAAGGATTCTCACTTTCCATTCCATGGAAAGTTGGTAGAAGTGGCACAATATGGGGTCTGATCACTAGCTGCTCTGTAGGGGGCACTATACATGATGGTGCACTCATACGAGGTGGATGCATACGGTCCCTCATTGATCTGAATTCATTGGGATTGTCCTGATGACCATGGTGACTATGCTGATCCTCAGGTGTAGTTTCCATGATGTTCAAGCTCAATTCCAACTCCTTGTTATGAGGTGTTTAACAAGCCTTCCTCCACTATCTCGTATCCACTTTGGCATACACAACTAGTATCAACTGTAACAAAAAAGAACGAAAACAGAGGAAAAACAAAAAAAAAACAAAACTACCAAAAAGAGTTCACTTAACTAAAACTAAATTAAAAGCTATGCTAGAATATAAACGAGTAAAAGAAACAACTAAAAGAGCTAGTAAAATGACAGAAAACTCACCAAACTTATGATGAAAACCACAAGTATACTGAAATAATATCACTATGAAGTTGGCACCTTCCCCAGCAACGGCACCATTTAATTCGTTCCCAATTGGTGTCTCAGCTGATTCATGTCTAACTGGTGCTCTTTGATTGAGGGAGTAATCAACAAAATTTATAACCTATATCACCATGCATTAGGATAGCTTTAGCTCATATAGCATAGTGGCTCTAGGATCGTTCTCTAGGAAGGGTTTTCAACTCACAACTGATACCAATTCAAAGTTAAATTGGTGTTTTTTCATTTCAAGGTTAGCTTAAGAAATAAAACACAAACTTTGGTTGAACGAGGTTTTTTTTTTCAAGCTAACTAAAAAGAAAGTAATGGAAATTACTTATGAAGAAAAACATTCCTTGGAGGTTTGGGTTCACAGGAGAGTTTCCTTATGCAAAAATAGAGCTCCGGTCATTTGGTTCATTTCCTCGCATTAGAGAATTAACATATAGTTAATTCTCTAACCGGTGTTGTACAGATGTATCCTTTAAATGGATTTCAGCTCTAATTCCCTCTCACTGATGCAACTTGCAATGGCTCGTGCCTCTCACCTAGCATTTGCCATTCAAGGTGATCTTTAACTTTAGACTTCCCTTCTCAAGCTCGCAAGAGATAACTAATGGATGTCTCCTTGGAGTCCAAAAGCTCACCAAGTGTTGGCAATTCTAGAAAATCCTACCTTCAAGTCACTTCCCAAAAGCTCGCAAGAGGTAAACTAGTGCATCTCCATGGACGAAGACCACTTGTCTTACCAAGTGTTCACTCAAGTGAATTGAAGGTGTTTTAAGTTAACTAAAAACATAGAAATCATTAAAGGATCATACTTTCTCTTCTTTAATGGCTGAAACCATAAAGCTACTAATTCTTGCACTTAGAACCTTTCCCGGCAACCTTAGTTCCAAGGAACTAAAAGTCTAGCCACTCATTCTCTGAGGAAACTTCCTCAGAGCTTGTTTAGCTAGTAAGAAAAAGAATGAGAAAACAAAAATATATATGAAAAACAGAGCAAGTGCTCTGTGAAATATATTTCTTGCAAAATTGTATAAAGGATGAGTCTAAGAACAAACTCCCCACCTTCTTTTCTTAAAGAAAATTACAAACTATATATAAGAGGTTATTCACCCTTTGTTCTTACTTAAAGACTAAGGAATCCTATGATAGGTGGGTTACAAGGAGAGTTTGGGGATTTAGACATCAAATATCTAAAGCAAAATATCTCAAAAAGTCGGTCGAAAATATCGGGAAGCTTCAGGAGAAATTTCGTTGCACTATGCAAAAATGGAGACTTGGTCGTCAGTATTATCAGAGTTTGTTTTTTATTGTGGGCGAAAATGGATCCGACGAATCATGAGTGTCTAACGAGCCAAGCTGTCCGGGGAATCTGAATTGTCGGCTGTGGATGCTCTCCGGGTAAGCGCTATCAGAGGATCCGGACATGTCTGACCGGGGAAGTTGAAACGTCCTCCTCTCCCATTCGGCGTCAGGCGCCGGATGTGAAATATCCAATCAGAGGATCCGGACATGTTTGACCGGACAGAATTCCAGATGTGAGATATCTGGAGAAGGTGAAACGTCGGCCAGACAGAATTCTTCCCCGGGTGGAATGAGTTATGTCGCGCGTCGCAAGGGAGACCGTCTGCATGTGCTAAGTGTAGGGACCCCTCCCCCTGATGACACGGAGTGCACATCGCTATCCGAAGCAACTCCATCTGGATTCCCCAAAAGGACACGTGGCACTCTCCTATATCCGGATTCCCTCAAGGAGAAGCACACGGCACTCGTGAACATCACACCCCGGATGATAGCATATCCTATCCGGATATGTTGTCCGGATCATTGACTAAAGTGAGCAAGCCTTGCTACGTCATTCCGACAGCCTGCCACAGCCCACATTCCGCCGCCCTCCGATGGTGTGTCCGGACGCCCTGTCCGGACATCTTTTGCAGGGAAGACTGAACCAGAACTCAATCTGGGTTGAAAGCGCGCGTCCACTTGGCAGCTACGTGGATCACTGGGACGCAAGGCATCAGCACAAGGGAGAGAGAGCCACGTGGCATTTTTTTAGGGAGGATCCCACACTCCTTACATTCCATATTTGCTTATGGCAAAGGACTTCAAAGCTTCGGTTCTTCATGTTTCTGAGATTTCCATTGCTTTGCCATGGACTCCAAAGAACTCTCCTCAATCTCGGATTGCTTTGGTGATCAAAAAGCTATCAAAACACCAAAACTTAACACAATTTGATTAGAATTGATTGCAAAGGTCCTTAATATGTTAATTGGTTAAAAGGTGATAACTACTACTCAAAAGTGTTTAAAAGAGTTAATTACAAGCTATCAAATAGCATTTTTGAGTAGTAATCACTTAACATTCAGACTATTGTTACGTCCATGTGATATTTATTTATGTTTCCTACTTTATTTATTTATTCATCCACTTATTTATTTTCAAAAAATTGCATGTGCTTGGATACCTGATTATCCTATTATTATTATTATTATTATTACTAATATAGTTAATTCGTATTATCATTACCATTATTATTATTTTTCGTATTGTTATTAGTGTTTACTTACTGCATGTGTGTTTATTATTATTTCACTCTTCTTATTTTATTTTCAAATTTTTTTATTTTTGTTTGCATATCTTTGTTTTTATTTTTCATTTTCTTATCTTATTAACTAATAATAATAAATAAATAAATAAATAAACAAATGAAGAGGCATGGGAGCCAGCCAACTGCATGAAACAAAAAAAAAAAAGTCAAGAAGAAAATTGAGAAGTCGGCAGACTGCATGGAAGGAGAGAGAGAGAGAGAGAGAGAGAGAGAAAGCGAGAAAGGCTGGCTTCTTTTGCTGTGAATTAAGAGGCTTTGATGGGAAATCAAAAGTGAGAAGATTACAAGAAATGAAAAATGGGATTCGATTGAGTATCTTAGTAGGGAAGAAAAAGGAAAAAGAAGAAAAAATCTAAGAGGGAGGGGGGGGAGGGGGGGGAGTTGATTCTGAGAAGTTACGTGGGAAAGAGAAGAGAGCATATTTTCGAGATATGATGGAGCTGGTTTCAAGAGAAGGTATAAGAAAGAAAAACAGATAACAAAAAAAAAATAGAAATGAGAAATGAGGAAGCAGAAGTGAGTTGGGGGAATTTCTACTGGGTTTGGGTGATGACACCAAGAGCTAGAAGAGGCATATCAGTGCTTGAGGAAAGTTTTACAGGTATGGTTAGCGAGCCCCTCATTTTCTATTGTTCATATTTTCTTCTTTGTTGATCTATGGATATTATTTGATGCTTTGATATGGATTCTGGATGCCCCATTTCATTTTTTTGATCATTAGTTAGCTACGGACTTGTTACTGTGTTACTCATCTCTTCTTTTTAAGCTAAATTTGGGAATAAATATGAAAGTAGACTCATCTTTGTTTTTGGTGCTTGAAAATCATGACTATGTTCTTTTGTTGAGCTCACTTAAATCTTTCCACCTACACTTTAAGCAAATGGACAATCCGTGAAATGGTACTTGGCTTGAAGGGTTTGTTTGTTTTGTTTTGTTAATTGTATCCTCGTTCCTCTCTTTGTTTCTGGGAGATATGTTTAGGTTTGAGGTGAAAGAGGAAACCCAAAACTTCCTGGGCACCAAGAGGTGATACCTAGCCTCTGTTATGTTGCTACCAATAGTCTGGATGATGTTTCAAAACATGAAGCAATGGGCAACGAATGGTGGAAACTGGAAATTGCCTAATTGCTGAGTCATATCGGGCTGTGAGCCATGTCATCCCAATTGTTGCCAAGGCGCTTCAACTCACTCTTAGCATGAAATTCAGGTGCCCTTCAGCAGTAGTTGCTGCCCGAATAGTACTAACACGGACTACTGCTTGCAAAATGCGTGTTATTGGTGTATTAAGCATGGCGACAAGGGTTCCTTTAGGAATACAAGAGGAACATGTAGAGAAAAAAAATGAAAAACATGCTCTAAGGCGTAGTACACTATGCATCGTCAAATGATGTTATGAGATAACATTCAAATATTCATTCTGTTGGTCTTTTAATGCTCATCAAAGTCTTTGTTTATTATATATTCATTATGTCGGTTTGTTAATACTTGTTAAAGTCTTTGTTTATTATATATTCATGTTGTTGGTCCTTTAATGTTTGTCAAGGTCTTTGTTTATTATATATTCAGTCTATTGATTTCCAACCACACATGGTATTGTCCTTAGTTTGCTAAAACCTAATTTTAAAATATGACCTTCAAATAGCCTTCTAAAAGTCAGTTATTTATTTATTTATTTATTTATTATATTATGATTTTCAAATGTTTTTTTTAACTATCCAAAACTTAGATCGTTTTCACCATTCTTCAATTCTCAAGTTTTCGAAAATTTCAAAAATCGCGGATTCATTTTTTTTTTTAAAAAATATCATGTTCCAAGTTTTTGAAAATTCCAAAAATCCCAGATTCATTTTTTTTTAAATTCCCGTTCCAAGTTTTCGAAAATACCAAAAATCCCAGATTCATTTTTTAAAAAAATTTCGTTCCAAGTTTACAAAAATTCCAAAAATCCCAAATTCATTTTATAAAAATTCTCGTTCCAAGTTTCTAAAAATTCCAAAAATCCCAGATTCATTTTTTTTAAAAAAAAAAATCCTGTTCCAATTTTTCAAAAATCTCGGATTCATTTTTTTTTTTTAAATTCCTGTTCCAAGTTTCCGAAAATTCCAAAAGTCCCGAATTCATTCTTTAAAAATTCCCGTCCCAAGTTTCCAAAAATCCCGGATTCATGTTTTAAAAAATTCCCGTTCTAAGTTTCCAAAAATTTCAAAAATCCCGGATTCATTTTTTTAAAAAATCTCGTTCTAAGTTTCTAAAATATCCAAAAATCTTGGATTCATTTAAAAAAAAAAAAAAAAAAAATTCCCCTTCCAAGTTTCCAAAAATTCCGGATTCATTTTTAAAAAAATTCTCGTTCCAAGTTTCCGAAAATTCAAAAATTCCAGATTCATTTTTCAAAAAAATTCTCGTTCCAAGTTTCTGAAAATTCCAAAAATTTCGGTTCATTTTTTTTAAAAAAATCTCGTACCCAAGTTTCTAAAAATTTCAAAAATCTCGGATTCATTTTTTTTAAAAAAAAATTCTTGTACCCAAGTTTCTGAAAATTCCAAAAATCCCGGATTCATTCATTTTTTTACAAATTCCCGGACCTAAGTTTCCGAAAATTCCAAAAATTCCGGATTCATTTTTTAAAAAATAAAAAATTCTCGTACCAAAGTTTCTGAAAAAATCCGAATTCATTTTTTTTTAAAAAAATTCTCGTACCCAAGTTTCCAAAATATCAAACAGTTCCAAATAGCATTTTAAAATCCTTGTTTTTTTTTTTTTTTTTGTCTATTTAATCTTTAAGTTTTAGTCCTCCAAAAGGTTTCCAAAGTTGCGAAAAGTCCAGATTCAATTTTCTAGTGTCATTTCGAAAATTTTTCAAAGTTTCCAAAATTCCGGTTATTAGGGGATGAAGTTCAAGCGGGAAAGATGTTAGTCCTCAGTTGAAAACCAGTGGAATGGGAGTGGCTAAATTTTAGCCACGTAGTACAGAGTTATGGTTGTGCTTGATGGCCATTGGGTAACACCTAGAGATTACATATATATGATTTGGTCATGGCTGAAAATTTTAGTAAATTTGGAATTTGTATATATTGTGTGCTTATGCTTATTGACTAACACCCTTTCTCGCAGCACACGGCTAGGGACCTCAGGTACGCAACTTTGTTCTGGTCATTAATTTCCTGTGTGTGTCGAATACCAACTAGAATTGCAAGTCTTGTCATTCATGTAGCTCGAGGAGGAAGTTGACTGATCTTCGACCCGTATGCTCCAATGTACCCAATTCACTAGTAGATACCGGATTCCGGCCCTAGAGGGGTGTTACCTCGTATGAGATACCTTCCTGATAGGTAACCTGATCCCCGGACCTAGAAATCTAGTTTCGCGGACCGCTTTTTCCTAACTGGATTCATTGAGGGGTTTTTGTTCTTACTTAACCCATGTCAAAAATAAAATAAAAAGTAAGTGGCAACTCCAAACGAAAACCGTCCCTTGTCGGGATGGATTTTCTAAAACTCAAAAACCATATTTTCTCCACATTGACGTTATCGTTTTAATTAGCGAGTTGCGTCGGTCAGTGGATCGGGGGAAGGTCCACACTACTATACTGCATGAACTTTCAACCTTAAGAGGATATTGAGCATGTACCAAAATTAACAAGAGGCTTTGACCTATGGATGAGACCCTAAAGTGGTCATATCCATATGGATTAGGTCATTGTTGATGAAGGCTGGTGGCAACAAGTATTTTCAATATAGGCATCATGATATCTCATGAGATTGAGATAGTGTGTCTCCTTGGGTAACCCAAAGGACATGTGATCATGAAATCTATGGTCAATGTAATTTCTTCAGTGGAATTTGACATATGCTCCTTGGAGTTAGAGTATGTCAATTGATCACATAACAAGTGAGATTAGTGACTCAAGGATTTGAAAGGTAATCTTGATAGGTGATAACACTACCTTGTTAGATTACAGACATCATTTCATGGGAATTTTGCATGCAATGGATCATGGAAC
This sequence comes from Vitis riparia, assembly GCF_004353265.1. Classification (NCBI taxonomy): domain Eukaryota; kingdom Viridiplantae; phylum Streptophyta; class Magnoliopsida; order Vitales; family Vitaceae; genus Vitis; species Vitis riparia. Next base: position 18,783,772 of record NC_048435.1, on the reverse strand, counting down.
CGAGCACTTAGTCTCTTGTTATTTACATAGGATATTGGAGTTCAGTTGATTTTTTGTAATGAGATGTTGAATCAACTTCAAAATTGGATTATGCTAGAGCCAATAATCCTATGGGTCCCAGTAGTCTCCACTATGAGCTCATATATCTTGTTGCCATGGATTATGAGGGTCGAATTAGCTCTAGGCTCACTTTTGTGCATAAGTGTGTTTTGGTAATTATGCAAGGTTGCACAAGGGTAAGTGAACAAGGTCTTTCGATCGGGCTAACTGATTAATTAACAGGCCCTATTGGGTTAATTAATCAATTAGGACTCATTTTGGGCTAAATTAAGTTAACTAAGCCCATATGGGCTCAAGTCACTTAAGCTCAATTAGAATCTCTATAAATACCCCCAAGGGTTAGGGTTTCCATAAATTTTATCTTCCACCATCTAGAGAGAAAGAGAGTTATAGTCTCCACCCTTTTTTCCTCCCCAGTGGAAGTGTGCCAAGAACAAGGTTGAGTCATCAGGTGAAAGATCGTGAGTTTACGAGACTTTCAACAACTCAAAGGTCGTCTTTAATACTTAGAATTTAAGATTTAGAAACATCCAAACCTAAAGGTTAGTACTTCAACCCTAAAAGATCAATTTTAAAAAAAATTGGTATTGTTTTTGTTGCTTAAATCTAAGATGCCAACAATGATGACGTATTGATTTTTGTTGTTTAGATTAATTTACATAGGTAAATTTTAATATTTGCTTCATTGCATGTTAGTAAGCTTTGTTATTTATTTTGTAGTTCAATCTGCATCTATTCCAAATTTTGATTCATCTCGTATGCCTTCTCTAAATGGTGATAATTAACTATGTTGATTAAAAGGAGAAAATCCTTCTTATATTAGGTTGCATGGACCTTGATTTAACACTTCGTGTGAATGAGCCATCAGTTCCTACGGAATCAAGTACCCAAACTGAGAAAACATCATATGAACGTTGGGAAAGTTTGATGTTTATCAAGTTTAGTATTAGCCTTAACTCTAAGTGCAATGAAGACTACCTTATAGTGAGATTACTCTTTCTAGACTAGACCTGGCTAACTTTAGGATTAGTGTTAACTTGACCTTTTCCATTCCTAGACCTAGAGCATGACTCTCTACCTTTTTTGTTATTAAGGATTTGATTTTTAAGGGAATTATAGTAATTTACTAACATATTTACATGAGCCTAAAACTTATCAAATAGCTAGCTATAATACGTACTCTAGTCATGCCAATTTTATGACAGGGTGCAAAATATAAAGGTCCAAGAGTCTCTTAACTAGAGGGTTTTTGAACAAATTTAGTAGAAGTTGCCTTACCACTACTAAGAATGATGAATTGACTAATGTAACCCAAGCCTCTCTTGTATAGATGAATTTTCCTTTAGAAAGAAACTCATCTAACTTTCTAAGATTAGGGTGAAATATCTCATTTTGACATACTAAGTCTTTCCTAAGAGTCTCAAGCTTAAAATATAAAGTTTTATTTAGATTATTCAAATTATGATGTTAAGCTCCCAAAAACTTAATCTTCTCAAATTAACATTCTTCATTTTTTTTTTTTTTATGTTAACAAACTTTTTTTTTTTTAACTCATTTCTGATTAGCATTTTCACTAGTCAATTTGAGGCTTTCATCGTACAAAGTAGAGTAAGTAGTCTCGATATTATCAAACTCATCATTATCATCACAAGAAAAATCACCAGTTTCATTCTCGACTACCTTAGGGTATGACATTTCCATAGAGGTTATGAAAGCTACAATGTTTGAGCCATCTTGGCTCTCACTTGAGTCATTTGACTCGTTACCTTCTAATTAGGTACAACAAAGTGTCTTTTATTCTCACAAATAAAGCATTCAACTTAGCTATTTTTAATTATTTTTTATTTTCTTTATTCCTTATGAACATTTGTTTCCCTTCATAGAGTCATCCTACACAATTTCTTTGAAGCATAACAACTTCTTCAAAAAAAAAAATTAGAAAATGTAATTGCCTCAACATTGATTTGCACATGTTCACTTTCATCCCCATATTCCTTTTTAGAAGCTCTTAAGGCTCTGCCTTAGACATCTTAGAGAAAACAAGAGACATCCCAAAATTTAAAGAGATCTAATTAATTCACTCAAAAAAAAAGAAAAAAAAACAATCAATGTTATTATTCTTGTATATCACAAGAACCTTAGGTCCAAATTTTTATAGGAGGGATCTCAAGATTTTCTAACTACCTTAGAGTTAAAGACCTTTTCATCTAGGTTGTACTTGAATTAACTATGTCATTAATTTTAACATGAAAATTAGAGACAATCTAATTCTCCTATATCCTTATTCTTTCAAACCTAGAAGTTAACATTTATATTTTGGACATCTCCATAGTAAAAGTGCCTTTGCATGTGACAACTAAAATATCTTAAGCCTCTTTATCGTATTTACACTTTGTTATCCTAAGAAATTTAAGTGGTTTTAGATTAATTATATTCGAAACAAAATTATCAAGCTAACTATTACATTAAGAGTAACTATTTTAATTTAACCTTAAACTAAGTTAATTAGACAATAATCGATATAATGACATGATGGAATACTAAAATAATGATTGTTTAAAGTAAAAAAAGTTACTACAATTATTTTCACCACTATAATTACATATCTAATCATCAAATTTTCAAATTAAGAATTTTTATATATTGAATTATTGGATTGATGCACCATCCATGTAATTTAATTTCTTTGGTTTAATAATAAAACTTGAAAGAAATTTTATGTCTAGTCTTGAAATAATGAAATTACAATTAATAGTTTATTATTTATTTTTAGTATGTCCTTTTAGATTAATTATTTATTAAGAGCAATCAATCCTATAAATAAAACTGTTAAGACATTGAGTCTTGTTTATATGCTAATAATTTTGTTCCTTTTAATGTTTGGTCATAGAAGTTTTTTTAGATAGTGACTTACTCTCTATTGAAGATCAAAAGTTGTTGTACGTCCAACCAGAAAGTCACAAGTACATCTAAAGAAGTTTGGCTTGTAGCAAATTAGGCTACATTGAGGTATTAAGAGGATCGGTTTTGTTTTAAACTTAAAATGATTTAAATTGACTTTTGAATTGGAGCGCTCAAGACCGCTCAAGCACCCGATGCGCTCAAGAAGTGGGTGAGTTGGCTCGAGCGGTCATGCAAATTCTGCTGAGATTTTTTACACAAATATGGTTTAGTACTCTTCCAAAATTGAAACTCTTCAGTTTTTTTCCTATAAATACCTCTCTATTACCTTAAGGGTTAGAGATCTCAATTTATTTTGAGAGGTTCTTATTGAGGAAAAAAGCTTAAAGTGTCACACCATTCTTGATCTCTCATTCAAGGATTTGATATTTGAATCTTGAGTTGAAGACCTTCGTCCATTCGACAAGGCTGAAGTGATCCACTAAAGCAATTGAAGGTTGTTGCATCGCGGACGTGAATCAAGTTGTTGGTACCGGAGAGTTATTCTTTAGGGTAAAACAACCAAGTAAATCTATGTAACTTAATTTCGTATAGTGGATTTAAATTAGTAGGTCTTAGACCTCGTGGTTTTTTATCACCACAATTAGTGTGGGGGTTTTCCATGTAAAAAAATAATGTGCCTCACTATTTATATCTTTTATATTTGATATTATGTTTGAATTGCTTATAATTGCTAAAATTATTTTTCCCTAACATCTCGTAGGGCAAAAGACTTGGGTATAACATATAAATCTTTATTGAAAAATTTTAAAACACCCATTCACCCCCTCTGTGGATGTTCCCTATTGGACTTTCGGTTTTTCAAAAATCAATCGCATGAATGAATACATAGATATAATGTTGAAAAACCACCTAGCAAACTACTAGTGTAAAATAGCCATAGGTCATCTCTTGATCGCTAAATAATATACTAATTATGAGAAAATGGTATAAATGTTACCTTATTGAATGCACCTACTCCCTATGGGCTTATCCTATCAACACCTACACTATTTTCCCATGTCCCCAAAAGAGCATATAGGGAATGAGATCTTTGACCTTTTTTGTATCTGAAAGTTACTCTCAAGAAAGATTTTGAAAGTTTGAGAGTTGGAGGATCAATCTTTTAAGAATAGTTATGATTTCTTAGGGTTCATAAAAGTCACTTTTAAAAAAAAAAAAAATCGCTATTTATGTTTATAAAACCATTTTTAGAATTATGGATAGTTTCCTAATTCTAAAAAAATTTAAAGATCTTTTTTAGAATCAAATACAAATTCAGAGATAAACACAAATTTAAAACTTAAAAAAAAAATATTCCAAAAATTCTTTTTAGAATCAAACACAAATTTAGAGATCAACATAACTTAAAACTTATCAAACACAATTTTTGGAATTAAAAACATAGTAGAAATCAAATTAGGAAATAGAAAGTATTCATCTTCTAATTTTTGTATTAGTCATTTTAAAAGTTTTACATAATTACTTTTAATTTTACAACTCTAAACAACCCGAATCCAAATTTGATAAAGTTTGAAATTGTATTGAAATGGATAAGACCTAAGGAAATAAGTTGTATTTAATTAGTAAGAAAGAAACAAAATAAGCAATTAAATAAAATATACTAACAAACTCCCATTTGACAATTTTGTGACAAAATACAAAGATTCAATGAGGTCCTCTATAACTCTCATAAAACCTCTCTAAACCTAATTCTAATCCTAATTTAAACCCCTTCTTAGACAATGATGTCAATTTACTGTAATTTACGTATACTAAAACAATAAACTTGTGAAAAGTTTAGTGAGGCGAAAATAGAAAAATATTATAATCAATGAACTTAATGAACCTTTTTACTTCCCCTTTTTGTTACAAAAATGACAAATATAATAAATTTAAGAATAATAAAACAATCATAGAAGAATAAACTACTAAATATCCAAATTCAATCCACAAAAGAGAAAACAAAGTTTTGAAAGATAATCCAAATAATAACAAAATATTTTCTCTCTCTAACACATCAAGAAAATTATAAATTTATGAAGCTCTAAATCTTATTGACTCATATTCCTAAAATATATTCTATTTTTACAAGTAAATTCAAATTAAACCCTAAATTCCAAAAAAGAATCAAGATTGAACACTTTTGACACTTCCTAAAAAACCTAAATACTCTTAGAATTATAATCTACAAAAAAATTAATTAGAAATGAAGTAATCTAATGGAGCATGAAAAACTATTCATTAGACTATGAAGAAAACCATAATAATTTAATTTCTAGAATTCAAAATATTTTCAAGATTAAATAGAATAAAAAAAATGAGTAAAAGAATGAGAAAATTCAATTCCAAGAAATAAAATCATTAACCACTAGAGATTCTTATTCCATCTCTATTCATTATTTCAACTAATTAATTTAAGGTTCAAAGTAGATACATTCAATTTGAAACTCATTCAACTATATTTTTATTTAACACAACTTAATTTATTTCACATGGGTATTCATACATATCATGTGACTTTATAATCCCCCAAAAAATTTAAATTTCTTAATTTTTTTTTTTTGGTGGGGCAATTTTAGAATAATTGAACATTCAATTTTTGGGATTTTTTTTTTTCACTTTTGCAAGTGACGACTTTCACTCTTGGATTAAAGACATTGAATTTTGAATTTGTCCAAGGTAGCCTTATTCACTTTAGGAATTTTCAAAATTTTATTTTATGTACATTGGAATGATGCAAACATGTTGAACACCTTCCGGTCCCACAGATTAATAAGAAGAAATAACTTAATTTGATTTTCTTCGAAAAATAGGAAGAAACAAAATCCACATCACTTTAAAATTTTCGAAAACACTAAACCTATATTATGAAGTATTACAAAATATTTTTATTTATCAAGATCACCCTATAAATCAATTAAAATGTTCCTAATAATAACAAGGAATAATAAATTCATGTCCATCTTCTTTAAATTTCATAAAACTCTAGAAATTTAAAAAAAAATGATAATGAAAATAGTATATTGATTTTCCAGGGTCATAAATCTAAATTTTAAAAACCTTAAAAACATTTCTCCCTCTAAACACAAGGCCCTAAAATCTAGAGAAAATACAACCTTGATCCATAATACAAAACATACTCTAAATAGTAACTAACATCCCTTAAATATGATATCTTAGACTTAAGAAAGATAAACTCCCCCAAAATTCTACACCTAAATCATTAATACAAGTTAACAAAGAAGTCAAAAATAAAAAGAAAAGAAATTAAAAAAAAAAAAAAATCAAAGACTCCTACAAAGACATAGCATTAGAGATTAAGAATGAAACACTAAGACTAGACTCAAGGTTATGGACCAAAATATGATAACTAGATGAGAAAACTCCTAAAGATTTCCTAGGTGATGAACTCCTAAGAGAATCTAAAAATGAATGCTTAGAACTCACTAGGCTTGTACCTTGAAGTGCAATTAGGTCTCCTTTTCTAACCCAAATTTGCCTAGTTTTAGGAACAGTGCCAAAATAAATTAACTCTTCCTTTCTTAAGCCTAGTATAAGACTTATTGCCTTTCTTGATATTCATAATTTGATTTTTAAGGTAATTTGACTTATTCACTAGCCTATTCACATGAGATTGATACTTTTCAAAGAGACTATCAAAGTACTTGTTAGCCACGTACCCAGATTTATAACAAGTAGTGCACTAAGGGGTTTAGATGATCCCCTAAAAGAAAACCTTTCTCTATATTTTAAAGAAGTAGGTTTCCGCTTGTGGGAATTTTTTACTTGCTTAAGTAATCTAAACCTCTCTTATCCCTACAAGTTTTCCTTTTATCAATCATTTCATTCAAAATTTAGAACTAGGTTGAAACACTTCATTTTGACTCCTTAAAGTTCTTTTTAAGTTGATCTAGCTTTAAACTAATGAAATGATTTTTAATCACCACATTATGGTGTTTAGATTCAAGAAACTTAGGTGCTTGACAATTGTTTTTTAGAATAGTTTTCTATTCCCTGACAAATAAATAAATAAATAAATAAATAAAAAATACACTTGGCAACCAAAAAATCGTTTTCTATTTTTTGTTATTAAAAACAAAAACAAGGTGTTTTTATATAACATTTTTAGTTATTTTGAGTTGTTTTCACCTGTTTCTTACGAGCTATTTTAAAAAATAACTACACAAACATGGAAAATGATTAAAAATAAAGCACTAGACATAAAAATTATTTTTAAAATATATTTAAAATACTAAAAATAGGTTAAAAATATTTCAAGTTCTCAAACAAACTTTTGTTCTATAAAACATTAGAGAATAGTTTTTCAAAACCATTTTTTGAAACTATTTTCGAAAATAGTTACCAAACAAAGCCTTTATTTTTTCAATTAGATTTTTTTTAACTATAAGTTCCTTGATCTTACAATCCATGTCAATTTTTTAAGATTCATACAAATTTAAATTTTTTTCATTCAAATCATTTTTCTCATATTCTAGGCATTCAATAAGAATATTGTTCTTTTTATTCAAGGTTTTCTTTAATTTCACATCCTCAATCTTTAACTCATAATTAGCATGATACAAGGCATTATATGCCTCTTGAAGAATGTCAAACTCCCCTTATTCTTCCTATCTTCATTTGATGGGACTTTCAATTTTAGAAAATGACGGAAGAAAGGTAGTAAAGGCAATAAAATTATTGTTATTTTCACTTTCAGTTGAGCCTGTGGGATTATGGTCATCAAACTTAGAATCAATCTAAGTCACTTGCATAGTTGGTTTTTTTTTCTTTTCTTTTGAGTATAAGGCAATCTAAAGCAAAGTGTCATTCCCCTCCACAATTGAAACACTCAACTTGTGATGATTTTAATGAACCTTTTTCTTTATTTTTCTTGGAGAAAATTTTCTTCCATTTTCTTAAGTCATCTTTAGAGTTTGCTTTCTTTTGCGTTTTCATAAAAATTTTGAATTTTTTTAGCAAACTTTGAAATTTTAAATTGATTGAGAACTTACTTGCTCTCATCTTCAAACTCCACTTGTTCTTTCGAAGAGACCTTTGAGGCTATCCCTTTAGGTCCTTTAGGGGAAGGTAGAGTATCTCATAGGTTTGAAGAGATCCTACAAGTTCATCTATTCTCATTAAGTCCATATATTTACTTCTTTCTATTGTGGTTGCTTTAGGTCTAAATCTATGATGAATATATCTCAATATTTTTTTTACCACTTAGAGTTACAGGTTCTTTCTCCTAGATTAAAACAAAAATTAATATTATCATTGAGTTCAGTATAGAACTCAGAGCATGCCTCATAATCTTTTATCTTTAGGCTTTCAAACTTTACAGTTAACATTTGCAATTTTGATAACTTCCCAATAGAAGTGCCATATTGTATTATTGTAAGAATGTCCCAAGCCTCTTTATGTATTTACATGTGGCAAACTTGTTAAACTCATCAGGACTATCCCCATTGAAAATATATATAGTAAAGAGCTTTGGCATTTGCCTCACTCCCTTCATTGTCCAATCTATTCCAATCTTGTTTAGGTTTTAATTCATTACTTGGACTACCATTCTTGTCAACTAAGACCAGGGGCAACCATCCATATTCCACCATATTCTAAATTTTTTTACTTTACATTTTAAGAAAACATTCTATTCGGACTTTCCAAAGGAGGTACTTACTCCCATCAAAGAATGGTAGATAATTTATAGAAGTCCCAACTCTCTATGGTTCCATTTATCAAGACTAGTAGGAATCAACAAAAATTTTGAAAATGATTTATTCTTGCTCTAATACAACTGAAAAGAAATTTTATGTCTAGTCTTGATATAATGAAACTACCTAGAGGGAGGGAGGAGTGAATAGGTAGTCTCTAAATTAATCTCCAAATTAATATTTTATTATCATTTTTCAATTTATCCATTTAGATTAATCATTTATTAAGAGTAATCAATATCATGCAAATATAAATAAAATCAATCACATGACTAAATAGAGGGGTATAATGTGGAAAAATCGCATAACAACCTACTAGGTGTAAAAAACTATAGGTAGTCTCTTGACTGCTAAATAATCCATTACTAATAAGAAAATGGTACATGGTTTTACTTGATTAGATACACCTACTTCCTAAAGTCTTATACCGTTAGCATCCACACTCCTTTTCCATATCCTTAATACAACACTCCCCTACACTCCTTAATAGACCCCTATAAGCCCTTATCCAAGTTTCACAATAAAATCTTTGATCTTTGTCAAGAAAGATCTAGTTTGAGAGTTGGAGGAATAAGCCTTTAAGAATGACTATGCTCTCTTGAGGTTCTTAAAATTCTACTTTAAAAAAAAAAAAAAAAACAAAATATCTCTATTTATATTTATAAAGCCCTCTTCGGAATTATGTAGAATTTATTAATTCTAAAATATCCCAAAGATCCTTTTTAGAATCAAATATCAATTTAGAGATAAACACAATGATAAAATTTACTAAAAATGTATTCTAAAAATTCTTTTTAGAATCAAATACAAATTTAGAGATAAAATATAATTTTAAAATTTATCAAACACAATTTTTGGAATTAAGAACATAATAGAAATCAAATTAGGAAATAGAAAGTATTTTCTTCCTAATTTCTTATATTTTTCATACTGCGAACTTTACCAACCATATGTACTCACCTTAAATTTTAAGGCTCCGAAAAACTCAAATCCAAATTTGATGAAATTCGAAATTGTATTGAAACATATAAGACTTAAGGAAATAAATTACATCTAATTAGTAAGAAATGAACAAAATTGTCAATTAAATAAATATGCTAACAAGTTTATATAAACTTTTTAATATATTAACAAAGTTTATATTTTTTATATTACATAATTATAAAATAAGAGAATTTATACATTAATAAACTTTCATTGGTTCAGCAAACTTTTGCCAATTAAGAAATTTATATAAATTTTAGTTAAATATTTTTTTTATAAAAATGAGGACATTGAATAATATCAAATTAATGAGCATCTAGCACATAAAAAGGGAAAATTAACAAATCATAAATTTTAATTTATTTTTATTTTATTATATAAATATTAATAATCATTCATCAAATTCAAAAAATTTTAAAAGATTTAAAAAAAATCTTAGTTATTATTCCTAATAAATAAAATCTGAATATTTTGATTCAAAATTATTTTTAATTCATATGGGAATCAAATCCCATTTGTGTCCAAATGTTACTTACTCCCTTTCACATGTGATAGTGATTCACCCCATTCCCTTTTTCTTTCCTATTTTTGCTTGTCAAACATTCTTTAATAATCTTGTAAATATTTTAATGAAATTATTAATTATGAATCCAATTCACTTTTTTCTTTTCTTTTTTCATATTATAATTCTTTTTCCTTCTATTATTCTTCCTAAAGGTTTAGCATATGCAAAATTGCATAATTATTGAGTCAAATTAAATTTGTCATGAATATTGAATACCCATATTTCCTATAATTTACCTAAAAAGGTGAAAAATAAGAAAAGTAACATAAAGTTTGTGATGATAAGTCCAAATAAGCAATCATTCAATGATAATTTGAGGTCAATCGTACACTTGTAGACTTTGGGGTCAAGGGTATGCCTGTTGTATAGAATTACACTTGACCCCTTGCTTTTATATAATGGTCCACATTTCAAACTCAACTACACGTGTATCCATAGAGAGAAAATGCTTGGCTGTTATTAGATTATATTTGATAATAATTTTAAGAAATTTTTGTAATTTTTTTAACATTTAAAAATTTTTATCTTTCAAATATTAAAAGAACTGAAAATATTTCATAAAATCACTATCAAATATATTTTTAACCTAATTCGTAAAATTCTTTTATCACAAGTTTAATAACATTACTCATAAACTTATAAAATTAAGACCATCTTTATACATTAAAATAATATCTGGGATTTTTAGCGTAGGTTTTTATTTTACTTTTTAATTTTTCTTTGGCATTGACGATGTAATGTTTAAAAAATAATTTTCATATTATAAAATTTTATCAATTGTGAAATAAGTTCTTGGATAAGTCAAGAAGTAATGTTTTCTTAATTCTTATTGTAAGTCATAATTTTTTTAATAAAATTTTCTAACAACTATACAAACTTTGTAATGATTAGCTTATCTTATATTGTTTTCCACTATACAGCAAGAGAGGAGTATTATGGGAAAAAGTGGAGGTTTGTAGAGATGTGGGACCTCTTTCATTTCTATTTCTCCTAATGGGCCTCTAATCCCAATGTTATTAAAGATATTTCAACTTAAGTTGACATTTCTATTTCAAATTGGAGATAAGGAGAGATGTTTAATCAGAAATTGTGGAGATGACACATATCTATATCCGTAAATGAATTGTACCCTTTTATTTCAATCTCCTTGCATAATGGAAGGATGACATTTAGGTGTTGGTCATATCCCGATGAAAAGAGTTTAGGATAAAGATAAGTGAGTTCATGATGGATTTAAAAAAATTTTAAAAACTCAAGACGGGTTCAGGATGAGTTCAAATATAATTTTATTTTGTCACGTTCTAATTATATATAAGTTTAAATAAAAAATTATTTTAATTAATTTTTTTTTAAAACTTTTTAAACATAAATAAAACATTACTTTTCATAAAAATAAATAATAGATTTTGATAATATTATAAATTATATTTATTTTTAATAAAATTAAAAGAATTTAAAAAAAAAAAAAAAAAAAAAAGGAAAAAGTTGAAAACTTTTAAATGAGGTAAGTCGGGTGAATATGGGAATTTCCTATATTACTCCATCCCATTAATTTTTTTTGTTTGTGGACGAGGATGAGAGTAGATAGAAAGTTGGGATGAAGTGACCCCCCTCAAATTGTCATCCCTACTCGTCTTTATTATGTACTTTATTATGGTTCGAACGTTGTTTTCCTCATTTAATGAAAATAATTGCAGAAACATTTGTTTAATATTTAAAATAAAATAAAATAAAGGAAAAAAAAAAAAAAAAAGAAGAAGAGCTTTCCACCATTCAAATAGATCCCTAGTGTCATATTGAAACGACAGTTTGGCATGTCATATATGATTCAAACAGTGATAAATATCAATATCACCTGTCAGCCATCTACTAAAACGGTAAAACCTCTTCATATTTGGGTCCCATAACAAAATTACTTTATGCAAATTGTTTGAACTCCCCATTCTTAAAAAACTCATTCATACCCATTATATTTAAATATTAATGTATCCATACCCTTCTCTGCTTGCTGCATCTCACATTTGTTTCCTCCTCTTCAAAATTCAATAATCCCTTCACTAAATTACTCATAACTATGGCTTACATTTGTAGTCTACATTTTGACCCCAAATATTCCTACTAAAATAATTTAAAATTTGTATTTGGATTTTTCTATTTATGAAAACAAACCCCATCAAAAAAATGTAAAGTGAAATTGTTTAATAATCCCTAGGTTAAAATGCGACATTTTGAACGGACCTAAAGGTCATGTTTGGTTCCTGAAAATTTTGGGGGAAAATGTGAAGAAAAGAAAATAGATAAAAAAATAAAAAAGAATGAAAAAGTAAAGAGAAATAAAAAATTGATTTTACGATAATAAATTATTTATATATATATATATATATTTTTAAACTCATTTAACTTATTTTTTTCGTTTATATAGAGATTGAATAATTTTAAAATGTATAAATTTTGAACTAATTTTAGAGTGCATTTGACAATGTTTTTATTTTGAAGTATTTTTTATGAAAGTGTTTTTTCATAAAGTATTTTTAAGAGAATCATCTATAAGGCTATGTTTGGTTCTTGTATAATACTAAGGAAAGAAAAAAAAAATGTTAAAAAAAATTGTTTTCTCATGTTTGGTTTTACAATATAAAATATAAAAGAAAATAAAATATAATTAAAATTAATTTAAAATATATATATTTAAATTATTTAATCTTGCTATAATATAAAATAAAATAAAAAGTAAAATGAGTGTGAAGAAACGTATAAAAATAATTTATTAAATTTAAACCTATTTTTTTATTTTTCTTTACTTTTTTTTATATTTTTCCTCTCTATTTTTTTTCTTTAGCATTTTTCCTCAAATTTTTTGAGAACCAAACCTAATCTAAGTGTTTCTAAAAAAATACTACAAGTGATTTTTCACACTTTTAAAAGTGTTTCTTAAAATTTGTCAAACACTTAACTTTTTTTCAAAAATGTATTTTAAGTTAAAAATGTTTTCTAAAATTATCATCAAATAAGTTGTTAATTATATATATATATATATATATATATATATGTTTTTCACGATGAAACCAAACATGAAAAAAAAAAAACAATTCTTCTCAAAATTTTGTTTTTCTTTTGAGAGCCAAATATAAGCAAAATAATATTGGCAAATTAGAAGGCTAATTGCATAAAATCCGCTTATTAATATGTTTAATCAAAATCAAATCCAACCCAAGATGCTGGTGAAATTTTTTAATATATGTCATGAGCAACTCAAGTTGCAATAAATTATTAAAACAAAAGGATAAAATAAAGTCTTGAAACCCAATGAAAATTTTTAATACATGTCACGAGTAACACAAGTTGCCATAAATTACTAAACAAAATGATTAAAGTAAAGTCTTCGAGCATATAAAAAAAAAAAAGTTTTAAAAAATGTACTATGTCATGGAAGAAGATATTAAAACTAAAGAAAATTTAAATTATAAAATATGTCATTAATTATTAATTAATATAAATGATAATCCTCAAACTCAAGTTGAACATCAAAGTTAGTGGATGGATTGATAAACCAATTTAGTAACTTAATTTAAATCATTAAATAAATTAAGTATATTTGATAAAATAACTTAATGATATAACTTAATTTTAAATAATAAGTAAAAATAATTAACTTATTTTTAAGTTCATTTATTCATTTTATCTTTTTATTATCATTTGCTCTAATTACCTTAATGATATTATTTGCTACCATAACATTCACTGTTGTTCAACCTTCTATTCCCTAGTTATAATTTTACGATGATAAATATGTCAATTTGATTATTTATAATAAATTATTATACATTTTAAGTTAATTTTATTAAACAAATTTAATACTTAAAGTAAAAATTAAGTAATAAGTTTTAAGGTGTTTTTTTTATTAAATAAAAAAGTAAAAATATTTGACTTTTTTTATTCAATTAAAAATAATTTATTCATATCAATCAATATAATTAAATTGATTTTATTAATAATAAGTTCACTTTAATTATATTAATTGATATTAATACCTTATTTTTAATTGAATAGAAAAAGTCAAATATTTTAATTTTTTTTATTCAATAAAAAAAATCAATATTTAACTTTATGTCAACTTAAATTATTAAGTAATGAATATTAAATATCTTCCTAATTTAATATACTTTAAAAATAAGTTATATTTCTATATTTTTATATTTAAAATAATATAATAAAATAAATAAATAACAATGTACTAATTTGAATTTAGGTGGCATCCTTCCGAGTCCATGGTTCCTTGAGCTAGGGCCGACAATGAACTGTTAAAACCTTTATTCTCGCCAATCCGCGGCAGGGAGTTAGGCAGGTTGGACCCTAAGAGTAAAAGTGTGAAAACATTCCCATTTCTAAAGGCAAAGTGTACCAAAGAAAAAAGAAAATTGAAAAATATTGCTATTGGTATATCGGGCAAAATACGAGAGGTGGTCCCTCCAAATCCATTAACCGACATGTGGCGGTGACTCCAGTGGAAAGGTCGTTGAGGCAACCGGAGTAGCCGGTTCCTGAAGGGCGGCGAGATCTTTCCGAAATTCCAGTAGTCCAACGCGTATCTTTTTGCCTATAAAAACCTGAAACGCAGCGTTTCATTGGGAAAAAAAAAAAAAAAATAGGGAGACATGATGGCGGTTTCAGAAGAAGAAGGCGTGACCCTCGAAGTTCTGAGGAAGAAAATGGCGGACTTCGCTCGAGAAAGGGACTGGGAGAAGTTCCACAGCCCCAGAAATCTTCTTCTGGCTATGGTACTCAACTTCTGCTCTCTTTGAAAGCCTTAAATTTTATGTATTTTTTTTCTGGGCTTAAATCACACATAACCTTTTCTGGGTTTTGTAGACGGATCCTCAGAGATCCGACTCTTTGATTTCTATAATCTGAATTGGGTTGTTGGGTGTGGATAAACAAAAGAAAGTGGCGTGGAAAGTGGGTCACTCTCTTTTTCTTGTTTTTTTTCTTTTACTTTCTCTCATTCTTTCCGTGGACCTGAACAGAAGTGAAAATGAAATAGGCAAGGAAAGGGGTGTTTTTGCATAATGTTTCATATCATTTTGTTTTTTTTCCAGTACTGGGTTGTCTGATGGAAGGGCCGTAGCCTAAAACAAAAGAAAAAGGAAAGAAAGAAAAAAGAAAAATCTAACTTTATTTCTTTAATAGGATAATAATGGAGGTTGGTTGTGTTTGGACCATGGTTTGGTTTTGCTATTTTGGTGTTTCAGGTTGGAGAAGTAGGGGAGTTGTCTGAGATATTTCAGTGGAAAGGAGAGGTCCCCAAAGGCCTGCCGGATTGGAAAGAAGAAGAGAAGCTTCATTTGGGTGAAGAGCTCTCAGATGTGTTGCTGTACCTTGTGAGGCTGTCTGACATATGTGGTGTTGATCTGGGAAAAGCTGCCCTGAGGAAGCTGGAGCTCAATGCCAAGAAATACCCAGTTAAGCTCTGCAAGGGCTCTTCCAAAAAGCACACCCAAATCAACTCAAAATCAAACTCAGTCACCGACAAGAATGGTAGTATTCGAAAGAACAGCAACAGTAGTGGCAGCAGCGAGTGCTAAAGCAGCTCTGATTGGGCTTGATCTTCTCTGCTTTTCTGTTTACATGACTTCATGATCGGCGCTAGCCTCCTAGGTTTCCAAAGCTTTTTTTGTTTCTTTTCTTCGTTTTTCCTGTTATCGTGTTCATCATGAATCTCACATCTTGTCTTCTTACAGAAGGGTTTCTTAGGTTTTCAACTATTCTTCACTGTTATGTACAGTTTTGTGGCCCTTCTCCTTATCTTGATGTGCATGAGCACCAACTGGGGTGGTGTGCCTTGGCAAAACTTATTATCAGAAATTTGGCTGATGTTGGAAAGAATACATATGCCTAGTCGGTGGTTATTTCAGTGAGATTTTGGATTTTGGATTTTGGATTTTGGTGGCAATGCTTTGGTGTCGGTGTTTTCCTCAAAGAGCCGCCGCTTTTGGACTTTTCTGGGAAAATTGGAAAATTTTCTTGGCCTTTTCTGTTCACACGTCCTGATAATCATACTCCTGCTAATGGGTTTCACATTCTGCCCCCTTCCCTTCTCCTCTCTCTCTCTCTCAATTCCCAATCTCTTTAATCATATGTGTCTTTCTCTTCAGAATCTCAAATGATATTCAGGATTAATCTTGATTTTTGATTTTGAAATATCAGTTGGAAAACTTCAAGATTTGATTTTGATTCGGAGTTCAACGTCAACGCGAGAAACTTGGTTAGCATCCTCTTTATAATAGTGGAAACATCAATAAAAAATAAAAAGAAAAGGCAAAAAGTTCCAAAATTTCAGGGATGTATTAAGGCTCCTAATTTGACAGAATGGTGAAAATAGTCAGAATGCTTTGGGTTGGTTTTAAAATAAAATGTAATAGCTTAAAAAATTGAAAGTGATCTTTAAAAATATAAGATGAATAGTAAAATATATTTTATTTTTATATAAAAATTTTTATTTTCTATTTTTTAAAAAACTAAAAGGACACTATGAGTGGTGGATATATATGTGAATGGGAAAATTGTTCTTTAAAAGTGTGTTTGAAATCTAAAATATTTTTAATTTGATTTTAATATTTTTAAGTATATTTTAAAAATAATTTTTATATATAGTGTTTTATTTTTAATTTTTTAAACAATTCTCTTTAAACTAAAAGAATTTTTTTGAAAACATCCTTATATTTTTGTTCTTATATATAAAAAGTAAAAAATAATTTTTAATTGTCAAACATATTTTTTGTATTTTTTAATTTAGAAAACAAAAAACTAAAAACAGTCCCACACACCTTCATATTTTTCATTTTCTGTTTTTTAAGTTTTCATATAGAAAAAAATATAGATTTTTCTTATGAGTTAGTATTTATTTTTAAATCATTTTTTAAAATTTTAATTTTTTTTTTATGTAATTCTGATTTTATATTTTATTCAAAATTATTATTGTTTTTCATTTTAAGTAAATAAATTTTACTATTATTAGAATGGAAAACAAATATTTTATCCAAACAAACATTTAGAAAAAGAAGAAAGAAAGAAAGAAAGATGCGGATGATTGAAAAGTGGCAAGATGAATGGTAAAAAAATAAAGAAAATCAACACTTAAAAGGTAGGATGAATAGTAAAGAAAGACAGCTTAAAAAGGAAAAAAGATTGCGAATGATTGAAAAGTGCTATGGATGAATACTAAAAAGAAATGTATATATTTTTACAGGAATTAAAATTTTAGATGATAAATGTTTTTCATATATTAATTTTTTTTTAAAATAAAATTTAAAAAGAAAAAATGGTTATGGTTGAAAAATGGCATGGAGTGAATGAGATTGGATGAATGGGTGTTCATACGGTAGAAAAACCCATATAACAAATCGACAAATCATGAGCTCTGGTACATCTTCCACTATATATAAACATTAAGAGATTAAACAAATAATGATGTAGGAAGCATCGATTCCTGTGGGGTGTCCGAGGCCAGCGCAAATAGGGGGATCTTGTCATTATCAGCCTTGAAACTCATGAGATGGTTGACTGGTCTCTAGGTGGATTGCTCACTAAGTCTTTTGATTTCATTTCCACCCCCCTCCCATTCTTCTTGACATCAATTCTTGTACGTCACCTCTGACCTCATCTTCTTCTTTGTATTTTTTGGACACTAATTTAGGTATTCCACCATCATTTCATTTTCTTGATCTTAGCTTTGCTTGAGCAATGGTTGTTGGTTCAAGATTTTCTTGATGTTATTCTTTTATGATGATTAAATAAATAAGGATTTAAGATTTTAACATTTTAATTGTAAGTGTGAGGGTAAGAACATCATAATGTATATAATTAAGGAGATAAAAAAAATGAATTAATTAATTTGTCCAATCATGAAAGTACATTTTTAAAATCATTTATATATTATCTATAATTAAAAGTCTACAAAGACTTTTTGTCAATATATATTTTTTTTATAAGGAAACAAAACAAAGATTTTGAAGATATTAAAAGAACTCAAGGAACCACACCCAAGGTCAAGACCCTTTTAAGGAGAACTTGGTAAGGTGTATATAAAAGGTTCATTTTTCAAAGTCCAAACCATCAAGTCAAACACATCCTCTACTCTAAAAATTGTAGGTAAAAAATTCCTTAAAAAATACATTATGTATAGCACCTCATGGAGCATGCATTTCATTGAATGAATTATATGGTCAAACCACATGGTAGTTGTCACACTTATGAATTTTCTCCTTAATTTTTTTGTGTTGTGTGACACTTAGAAGCTCTTTAAGGTAGCTTGTGTTCACTCAATTGAGATTGTAACAAAGAAAGTAACATAAAAAAAGAAAAAGAAAAAAATGGAACAAGGCAACATAAGGTTATAAGGTAACTCTTCCCCAACTTGTATTACTTCTATACAAAGTTTATAGTAACACTTGGTCTTTTTTCTCAAATAAGACTCCCACACTCTCACTTGATGAGTTTATACTTTGAATGGCTAGTGAGCATACTATTTATAGGCTTCATTAGCCAACAACTTACCACATATATATGAACAACCTATTTGAATTTAAATTCAAACCCTTTTTAAATTTAAACTCAAATTTTAATTACAAATGTCTTCACACATCTCCATACTTCAATCGTTTGTCATATGTCCCAAGACTGATTCAAAGCCCTTCTATTGTTGACATCTGTTAGTAACATGCAATGCTTGCCTCATGATCAATGCCCACTTGTCTCCAAGCTCAATGGCTCATGCCACAATCTTAAGGAACTACTTGCTTGCTCACACTCTTGCTACATAGGCTTTTGGGGAGATTGGCTTAGCATTTGCCAAGTGTTTTCCTATCTCAACCAACATATTATCTCATCACATTTCAAGCCTTTTTTAGCAACCCTTTGCTTAGGTTGGCCCTAATGCTAAGGAGTCCTTTGTGTTATGCATAATGTCAACCCATGCTTATTGTTAACCTATGAACATCAACCTACTTGAGTGTTTAGCTTGTTACTTGCATGTCTAGGTAGCCCATGTGCATGTCAAGCCTTTTCTTAGCCCACATGCTTGCAACCTACCTCAATGTTAAGCTTTCCTTTAGCACATGATCCACATTGCTATGTTAGCCTATATATGTCCAAACCCAATTGATCCTTCCAACTCGAGGTAACCATTCTCATTTGTGCGTCATAATCATATCTTATGCCATTACACCCATCGATTACACCACATCCTATGACACTGTACTCATGCGTATGAGCTATCAAGGCTCATCTATGTACTGTGCTTGTGTCTAAGACCCCTTATATTGTATATGCTCTTAGTATGGCCTAGTTTGAGCCACCATTATCACTCTTGAGTCACGCTCCTCCCTTCTTCCTTAAAGTGCATTTTAAGTTATTTCCAAAGTGTTTGGAGGAGACACCATAGGTGTTTGAGTAAACATAATGATTTTTCTAAGAAAAAATAAAAAAAATCCAAAAAATCAAAATTTCATTTTGAAATCCCATCTCAAGGCCTCATCTTTTAAGGAAAAACACCAACAACTTGAAATCCTATACTTGAATTTTGGTCATATTGAGTTGCACCACATGCTACCTATGTGTACTAGCCCATTATATGTATTACCCTGTGTGCTAACAATTTATGTTGCACCTCAAGCCACCATCAAGCCTCCACATGATCCATAAGCTTCAGTTATCATTTTTTCTTACTCAATAGGCACTTATGGGTGCAAAGTGCCACTTTATGAGGGTTTGGTGCTATATTGTAAGAGTCAAAGGTGCTAACAACAATCTAAATGATTTATTACCTTCTAAAAGCGATCTATAACTACATTTAATACCAATGGTTAATCACCTGTATGACCAAATGCGGGTTATTTATGCCTAATGACTAGTTTCTCACCAAAAGTTACATTATGACCCTTGCAATGTACTTATAGCATATCAACATAATGCCTATAACATTATTACTTTATGTCTAAGCCATTTTTTAGCATGTACATTGCATTGATCCCCAACTTATTCTCATTTGATTACACTCAAGTTCAAACTCTTTCATTCGTATACCAACTCTTCAAAGAGGATGTTCTTCACAAGGATTTAAAAAAATAAAAAATAAAAACTACCAAAATATTGATGGTTCGATTTTACCAAAATATTAGTAATATTAGATAGAAAATCAAACAAAAAAAATATCAATAGTGTTGTAAAATAAGGATAAATGGAACACAAATAAAGTAGTAGAGATAAAATATATTTTACTTTAACAATATATATAATGGGAAGAAGGAATCAGAGAAGAGGGTTGAAAAAGTTGAAAGAATGAAAGACAGAGAGAATGAGAGAAATAAATTTTTTTTCTTGCTTAGGGGATACATATTACAGGGGATGGAAAGCCCTTTTATAGGCTTTCCAAATGGCTTCCATTAATATTCCCATTAATGGATATTAATGGAACTCATAAATAACATTAATGGTTTCCATTAATGAGTATTAATGGAAATCATAAATAATATTTAATTAACATTTATTATAATTAATGTGATGACATTCATTACTTTAGTTATAACACTCCCTCTTGGATGTCCACCACATTAGAAGAATATGCCTCATTAAAACTTAGCGAAGGAAAATAGTACAATATTATTTTTATTCTTTGAGTTGCTCTTGGTATATTAGGATTGCCTTGTTAAAAACCTTGCCAGTAAAACCTAGTACAACAAAACCTGGACGAATGGAAAAATAGTACAATACACTAACGCCATTTTACAAGCATACCCCCCTTCATGTTGATATCTTTGAGTTGACGCATTCCAATCTTCTGTATTAACTTCATGAATGTTGAGGTTGGCAGTGACTTTGTGAGTAAATCTGCTAGATTATCAATTGATTATATTTGTTGCACATCAATTTCACCACTCTTCTGGAGTGCATGTGTATAAAAGAATATTGGTGAAATGTGTTTATTTCTATCTCCTTTAATATAACCTCATGTTATCTATGCAATGCATGCAATATTATCTTCAAATAATATTGTCGGGTCACCTTTCATAGAGGAGAGTCCACATGATTCTCGAATATGTTGGATCATAGATCTTAGCCATATATATTTATGACTTGTTTCATGAATTGCCAGTATTTTTGAATGATTTGATGATATGGCCACCTTGTGTGTTTGAGAGATCTCTATGAAATAGTAATACTATTGAAATTAAACGCATACCCTGTTTGTGACCTACCTTTATGTAGATCTAAAAGATATCTTGCATCTGCATATCCAAGCAATTGATGCTTTGATTCCCTTGAGTAAAATAGACCCATATAAGTAGGTCCACGAAGATAATGCAATATATGTTTGATACCATTCTAATGTTTTCGAGTTGAAGCGGAACTGTATCTTGCTAATAAATTGACAGAAAAAGCAATGTCTGGGCGTGTACAATTGGCAAGATACATAAGTGCACCAATAGCACTAAGATTTGGTACTTCAGGACCAAGTAATTCTTCACTTTTTTCGCAAGGACGAAATGAGTCATTTTTCACATCAAGTGATCGGATCACCATTGGAGAACTTAAAGAATATGCTTTATCCATATAAAAACACTTCAAACTTTCTTAATGTATGTTGATTCATGTACTAAAACTTCATTTGGAAAATACTTGATTTGCAAGCTGAGACAAAATTTTGTTTTTCCAAGATCTTTCATCTCAAATTCCTTTTTCAAGTAATTTGTTGTTTTTGTGAGCTCTTCAAGAGTTCCAACAAGATTTAAGTCATCAACATACAGTGCAATAATTGCAAATCCGATTTTTGATTTCTTAATGAAAATGCATGGGCATATATGGTTATTCACATACCCTTCTTTTAGCAAATATTCGCTAAGGCGATTGTACCACATGCGTCCAGATTGCTTTAATCCATACAAGGATCATTGTAACTTGATTAACTACATGCTATGAGGCTTTGTACAATTTGTTTCAGGCAATTTATATCCTTCAGGGATTTTCATGTATATATCATTATCCATGGATCCGTATAAATATGTTGTAATAACATCCATGTGACGCATATCCAATCCTTCTGAGACTACCAAACTAATTAAGAAACGAAATGTGATTGCATCCATGACACAAGTGTATGTTTCCTCGTAGTCAATACCAGGTCTCTACGAGAAACCTTGTGCTACTAATTGTGCTCTATATCTTATGATCTCATTATTCTCATTGCGCTTTCGTACAAATACCCATTTGTACCCAACAGGCTTTACATCTTCAGGTGTTTGGACTATAGGTCTAAAAACTTCTTGTTTTATTAATGAGTCTAACTTTGCCTATATAGTTTCTTTCCATTTTGGCCAATCATTTATATGTTGGCATTTTTCTACATTTTATGGTTCGAGATCTTCATCATTTCTTATGATATCGGAGGCCAATTAGAAAGTGAAAAATATTGTTAATAACAATATTATTTTGTTCCCATTTTTCTCCCGTGTGTACATAACTTACTGAGATCTCACAATTTTTAGGTACTTGTGCCTCTTTAGGGGCTTCTCATTCAATATATGTCTCTTCAGGGGCTTCTCGTTCAATATGTGCCTCTTTAGGGGCTTTTTGCACTATTTGTGCCTTTTCTAGGGCTATAGATTTATTAATTTTAAATTAATCAGTCATTTGATGGCCTCTTTTAGAGTGCCAAGTTTTTCTTGGGTTCTTCTCTTCCGGGAAGTTACATTCTTTGAGCCGACAGGTCTACCATGTTTCAGGCGTATCTTATATTCATTTGTTAGTTGTCCTACAGAGACATCAATCCGTGCTAGAGTATTTGCAGTCAGGATATATGACTTTGTCACTTTCTTTGTATCAGTTAATGCATCTAGTAATTGATTTGCAAGATTTTGCAAATAAATGATCATTTGAGCTTCTAGTTCACATTGATTTGTACGAGGATCATGATGGGTCATAGTAAATGTCTTCCAACTAATTTCTTTTCGTTATTTAAGAATCGACTTTTCTTCCCTTAATGACAGGAAAACACTCTCATTAAAATGACAATATGCAAAGCAGGTTGTAAAAACATCGTTTGTCAAAGGTTCAAGATATCTTATGATAGATGGAGAATCAAAACCTACATAAATCCCAAGTCTTTGTTAGGGACCCATTTTAGTGCATCGTGTAGGTGTAATTGGTACATATACTGCACAACCAAAGATTCGTAAGTAAGAGATATTTGGTTGTTTTCCAAGTACAAGTTGTGAAGGGGAGTATTCATGGTAAGTTGTAGGTCGAATATGCACTAAAGTTGTAGCATGCATAATAGCATGTCCCTAGGCAGAAGTAGGTAATTTGGTTTTCATTAATAATGGTTAAGCTATTAATTGGAGACGTTTGATGAAGGATTCTACTAAACCATTTTGGGTATGAGTATGAGCAACAAGATGCTCAATATTTATCCCTACTAACATGCAATAGTCAATGAATGTTTGAGAAGTAAATTCGCCAGCATTATCAAGACATATTGTCTTAATTGGATAATCTGGAAATTGTGCTTATAATCTGATTATTTGTGTAAGGATTCTAGCAAAGGTAACGTTACGTGTAGAAAGAAGGCAAACATTGTGACCACCTAGTAGAAGCATCTATTAAGATCATAAAATAACGGAATGGTCCACATGGTGGACGGATAGACCCACATATATCCCCATGTATTTTTTTCTAAAAAAACTAGTGACTCAGATATGACTTTAGTAAAAGATGGTTTGACTATCAATTTACCTTGTGAGCAAGCAACACATGAGTATTTATTGGGCAAAAAAATCTTTTGGTTCTTTAGTGGATGGCCATGTGAATATTTGATTATTCGACGCATCATTAAAGACCTTGAGTGACCTAGCTTGTCATGTCAAAGGACAAAAAACTTTTGGGTCGTTGAACTTCTGGTTCATGGCAACATATGATTCAATAGGCTTTATAGTTGTATGATACAACCTAGAGGAGAAGGCCGAGAGTTTTTCCATTATAAGCTTCTGGCCAGATATAATGGAAGTAATGTAAAGATATTCTACATTATCTTTATTCATAGTTTCAATATGATATCCAATTTTTGCAGATATCTTTAAAACTAAGCAAATTTCTTCTAGATTTGCTAGAATATAAAGCGTCATTTATATGGAATTTAATTCCATTTGGTAGCGTTATGTTTGTTTTTCCAAAGCCTTCAACTAAGTTTGTAGTACCAGATATGATACTTAAATTAGCTTTTATTAATGACAATTCAAGGAAACATCTTTTATCTTGAAGAATTGTGCGTGTGGTTGCACAATCTACGAGACATACATCATCCTCATTCATCTTGAGACCAAATAACACATGGATTTCAGATATAACTAAAAAAAAAAGCATAATGTAAATAAAATAAAAAATCAAATGTAAATATAAGACATAATAATATATTATTTGACATATAAAGTAACATCAATCAATGTTAATTTTCTCATCATTTATTAAATGGTTTGTTTTTTCATTGGGACTCCAAAGAAATCAATGTCATAGTAGGTTAGGTCTAATCCATCACCATTGATAAAGTTCATCTCTATCTCTTTTCCTTTTGCTATTATTAATGCTTGGTAAAGGTCGACCAAATGTTTGGGCGTACGACAGGAGCGCAACCAATGCTCCTTCATACCACATCTATAACAATTATTCTCATGGTTCTTAGGAGGTTTATCTTGTAAACACTTCCCATTTTCTTGTTTTGCCTCAGTATTATTCCACTTCTGATGGTGCAATAAGACTTTTATTTTATGAGAATTTGATGAATTATTACTATAAGAACTATGGTATCGGGGATTTCCTCCACGACCATGACCATGTCCTCGTCCTCATCCACGTCTACAAGTTTGAAACGATATTGCATTCATTTCAAGGAATGGTTAAGATCTAATTGGACGAGTGTAGACCCCCTCTCACGAGACCAGGAGACTATTAGCTTTTTTTTAGGTTTTTTATAGCATGGGAGGAATGCTATTTCACCACCCGGATGAGTTGGCAACACACGGGAGATAAGTGGGGGGGCCCCCTCTCCCCTATACCCGGGAAATCAGCTGCAGAGACATGGACGGCCATGCTCATGGTTAGGAACGCCATCCTTGCTGACGAGGGGAGCAGGAGGAGGCAGGTAGTGGCTTGCTGTGGAAGATGGAAACAGGAGGAGATAAAAAGGAGGTTTTTGGCTTCAAGCGAGAGAGAGAGCGCAAAGGAGGGGGAACCAGAGCCGAGGAGTTCGAGAGCTTTCCTTACTCACTTCTGGGAGTAGACACACCTAGCTCGAAATAAAAACAGACACTTGTTTGAAAGGAGGATCAGAAGGTAAGTGCAAGCCCTACGCCTCTGTTTTCTTCATTACATTACTTTGCTCCTCACTGGTTTCTTAGCATTGTTTGGATTGAGTGTGGGCTTAAGGCCATACTTCTGATTTACTTGTTGATCTTTGAGATGATTGTAGGCTGCTTGTTGTTGTTTCATATCTGCAATTCCTTTTGATTTTGCTAAAAAAAAAATGATTTCACTCTGCTTTGCCTCTATTGCTAAGTGTTCAAAAATCATGTTTTGTTCCTATTCGATCTGGTCTCCCCCACTCGATCAGCCTTCTCATTGATAATCCATGCAGTGGAGCTTCAACTGATGTCCTGTACTTTTTGTTTTGTCATGCTCCCTTTCTGGAGACGTTTCTTTGCCATGGTTTTCCTCTATTTTCTGGTTTTTCTATTTATTTATTCAAATACATGAGCCACAAGGAGGAGTTTCGAACTGAGAAAAAAAAAAAGGGTCTTTATAGAGGAAACGAAGAGCAAAGGAACAGAGGATGAACTCTTGGGTTTTCTGAATTGTTTTTATTGAGAAGGAGTACACCCGGGTGAGAGCATTGTGGGTTTTCCATTCCTATTTTCTATTTACATTATTCTTCATGCATTCTCCTGGTTGTCTTTATCTTTCATTCACTACTTGGATGCGATGATTCTGTTGCTCTCTTATGTTTTTGTTCTTTGTGATTTCATTTAAGGATATTATGCATATGGAAGCATCTGAATCATGTTTACATCCTCTGTCATTCCCCTGTTCGTAGCCCATGGATTCCCATTTGAAATGAGGCTCAATATATTTGCTATTTGGTATTTCTTGTTCGTTTCTTGGGATTTACCGTGTTTTACCCTCTGCTATTTCTATTTCCATACATTTTTTTTTCTCTCTTTAAATGTGTGAATCACCTGTCGGGGCTGCCCGAGGTTTGAGAAGAAAGGGTATATGAAGCTACTTGTCATCAGTACTTTTAGGCATAAGAAGCTCGTCATTCTTTGCAAACATAAGAAGTACAAGCTGGAATTATGGAGGCCACAGGTTTCACATGGTAAAAGTGGGTTGACTGAGGAATTGAGAAAGAAATAAAGCAAGCAAAGCTGTCCTCAAACGACGCCGGCGGCTTGCCGCCGGCGGCGAAGCGCCTTCGCCATCACCAGAACAGTGATTTCACCATGCCCTTCTCTCTACACCACGTACCTTTCATGCTCCACCCTACCCAGCGGTTACACCCCCTACGATGCAGTTTCTCATTGGTTTTGAAGGAGGAAAGCCCATATTTGATAATGGCGGAGAAGGGCAGAGGATGCGTGACAGGCGCAGGTGGGTATAATTGCTTCATGGGTCGTTAAGTTTTTCCCTCCAAGGGCTACATCGTCTATGGAATTGTTAGAAATCCCAGTGATAAAAAGAAGGCTCATTCGAAGCAACTTGAGCAAGCGCCTGAGAACCTGAAACTCTTTTAAGGCAGACTTGCTGGGGTACGGAGCTCTTTGTTCTGCCTTTGAAGGAGGTGATGGAGTGTTCCATACTGCCAGTCCCGTCCCCCTACACCTGTAATAAATCCCGAGGTAGAATCGATGGAGCCTGCTGTGAAGGGCACACTTAATGTATTTATGGCATGTGCTGAAGCAAAAGTTGAACAGGCCGTTGTTGCGTCCTCTGGAGCTGTTGTTTGACATGAATCCTAGCGGGTCCATAAAGGAGGATAACAAGTGCGGATCAATGAAGTTTGTTGTTGACTGAGGCAACTGCCATAAGCAGATGGCACAGTCCATTGAGAAGGCAGCCAGTGATTTCATCCAAGAGTGCTAGGTTTTCTCTGACTTCAGGAGATTTTTCAACACTTGGTTCAAGAAAAGACAATTCTGGAAGAACACCTTCTCCAGATGGCGCCCCGGTTCAGAGAACCTCCAGGTCTTCCATATGGCGCTCCAATTTCTCCCGGTGGCTTTCCCATGGAACCGTCTCCTTATTACAGCCCTCAGATTTCAGCTGCTGCTTTTACCAACTCCCAGCCAGTTTTCTATTTGAGCTGGGAATCAGAGGACATGCGCTGTGTTGTTTCTTCCCATTTCAGCCATGAATCGAATCTTTAGCTTCTGGTGCAGTGGGTATAGGTTCCTTTTTAAAGCCAACTTCAGAACCCGCATCCTGGGCCCACTCCACAGGCTTCCCGCTTGCATGGCTATGCATGGCACCCATCATGCCCTTCTCTCTACACCATATGCCTTTCACAGTCCACCCTACCCATACCTTATTTCTCTCATCATGCATGACCCCCAAAAGTCTTCCATAGCCTTCCTTAAGGTTCCAAATCCACTCACCCACGTGCATGGAATCCATGCAAACCCGGCCACCCCTCCATAGCCATTCTACCATACTCACCACACCCATTTTTATACTCACCACCTTTCTTTCACTAACCTTCACGTATCATTCATGCATGCCACTCCCTTATCATCCAACACCAATTGCCATCTTTCTACTCTCTACCCCCTATGCATTTCCATTGTACCCATTATCACCCATTATACCCATCAAACCATCCTACTAAGCCCATTTCTCACTCTAAACTTTCTTCATGCCCATCAACCCATGTCATCTTTTACCCATTGTACTTTCTCTCTCTACACCACGCCACCTACCTATCCTCCTTCAAGTGCCCTTCACGTTCATTCCTTCCCCCTTAGGATGGCCATGCATGGTTGTGCTATTCTCCATGTACCTTGGTTCCCATGCATCACTCATCACGTCCCCCTTCTTGCACCCGCGTCTCATGCACTTCATCACCCTTCATACCCGTATCCCCATGCATATTTTCAAACCCATATCTCATCCTTTCTTACGCCCGCCATCTCATTCTCGGCTCTCTTCCCCCGGTTCACAAGCCAATGAGAATCTACTGCACGTGGCCATGCTCCAGTGCAGTCATCAAGGACTGTCCGAGAAGGGCAGATCAGGCGCGCTGCCCATTATGGGTACCGTGACCTCCACTAAGATCACTACGCCGAGGAGTTTTCTTCGTTTCAAAATGGAACTCCAAATGTTTGGTGTGCTGATCGGCTTTAATAAAAATCACCAGCTTGTTGTTGATCGCTTCAAGTCACGGGCATGGTCGAATTGTCCAACAACCGGTTCTATTCTTTTTGATGCTTGAATGCGTGGGGTCCGCATCAATCTTGGACTGGCAGACAGTTGCAACATTTTGGAGGTTTTCGGGTGGTGGATCCATACAGAAATGGCGAAGCTTGAGGGATTTGCCATCGGTAATGGGCTTACAAATTCCTAAATACAGTACAAGGGCCCAATTTTTAGGACTTGAGGATTTTCTGGCTGGATGAACCATAACAATGGTAAAATGGGCTCCACATTTCGGCTGCAGCTGCCATGGTAATGATGCCTGTTATTAACTGTGCAAGGCAATGAGACTTTGTGGCACCTTTAGGGCCCATTCCCTTTTTCTTTCATGAAATGCCTTGCCACTTTTAGTGAGCCACTCTTGGAACCCACGTGTTCCACTCTTCTACTCCCATGCAACTTTTTAAAAATAGATCTCCAGAAAATCTCATTTCACATGGTCTTAATTCTTCATCTTTTTATTTCTTGATTTTGAATAAATCCCATTTTAATAAATTATTTCTTACCATTTTTATATTAGGCATAAATTATTTCATTTTTATTTCTTATTTATTTTATTTTATTTGTTTATTTTATTTATTTATTTAAAATTCTATCATCACATAATTCTTCAAAATCCCGATTTCTAAATTCGATTTCTAATTTCCGGTATTCCAATTTCCATACTTATTTATTTAATCCTTATTATTTTCATTAGCATTATTATTTTATTTATTTACTCTAAAATTCCATTTTAAACAATTCATTAAAATTTCCACTTCCGATTTTAATTTTTAAATCCAAAAGTTCCAATATTCACACTAATCTATTTAATTATTTTATTCAATTTATTTATTCTAAAATTCCATTTTAAACAATTCATTAAAATTTCCAACTTCCGAATTAAATTTCTATTTCTGAAAATTCCGATTATTCACATTAATCTATTTAATTATTATTATTATAGTTATTTATTTTGAAATTCCATTCTAAACAAATCTTCAAAATTCCTATTTCTGAACTTAATTTCCGATTTCCAAAATTCTAATTTCTTTAAAATTTAATTTCTAAAGTTCCAATTCTTAAATTTAATTTTCAAGACACCAATTCTCAAATCCTTTTAAAAAAAATTCCAATTTCTTTTCCAATTCTTAAATTTAATTCCCAAGACTCCATTTTTTAAATAAATTTCAAAAATCCAATTTTCTCTTTAACAGTTTTAATGCTTTCCGGGTTTCAAATAATCTTCTATTTATCTCGACTTTACATAAGCATGAATGTAATTTTCATAATTCCAGATTAATGGAATTTGTGGGATTAATTTGTGCAAGATAAACGGGCTTTGGTAGGGGCCCAACATATGTGATTTCCTTATAATTGATTGATTGTTTGTTTGATTCAATTGCCATGCATGATTGATTTTATTCTGCTCTATGACATGCTCGAAGTTATTTTTTAATTGTGCGCTAACCTCACTTCTTGATAGCGCATTATGGCTCGTCACCCAGGTACGTATCTATTCCCATTCTGGTATTCCTATATGCATGTTTTGATTCTCACATGTGCATGATAGTTCTGGGTACTCACTGTTTTACTCGTCCATTGCCCTGATTGCTTCATTTTATTAGTAGAGACCCGACTTTAGGGACTTAAAGGGGCGCTACGGTCTGTACCGTACCTTCCCGATAAGTAACCTGACCCCCGAACCCGATCCGGTTTTTCGCAGACCGCTTTTTCCAAAATAAGGAGTCACACTTAGGGTTTTTCTTTCTTATTTTGTTTACCCTTTTAAAAATAAAACAAAAAATAAGTGGCGACTCCAAGTCAGTTTTCTTAATCAAATAAAATCAAAATTTCAAATTAAAAATCGAGCTCGCCATCGAGTGGGAAACGCATTGAGCCGAAATGCGGGGTCCACAACGAGACTAGTGATTTCTCATTAAAAGCTCACTATTTTGTTCAGCAAAAAGAAGACATGATATTAATTCCAAGTATTTTTTAAATCTACGTTCTCAATATTGTTGTTGCAGGAGCACATTTAAGGCATGAAACGTAGTAAAATTTTTCTCTAATATGTCTTCTTCTGTGATTTTTTTCTCCACACAGCTTTAATTGAGAGCTGATTTTGAAAAGTGCAGAGTTATATTCACTAACAATTTTAAAATCCTGCAACCTTAGGTGCATCCAATTATATCGAGCTTTTGGGAGAATCACAATTTTCTGGTGGTCATATATTTCCTTCAAATTACTCCATAGAGTAAAGGGTCTTTTACCGTAAGATATTCATTTTTTAAACCTTCATGGAAGTGATGGCGAAGGAAAATCAGTGTTTTTGCTCAATCCTATAGGAATGCTTGATTTCCTTCTTTGATCGTAACCCTAAGATTCATTGCATTAAGATGTATTTCAGCATCAAGGATCCAAGATAGATAGTTTTTTTTTTTTCTGAAATGTCAAGTGCCACAAATTCGAGTTTTGTGACATCCGACATTGTCAAATAACTTCATATATATGACACAACAATATTATTGGAATCAATTATAATAAATTGATAGCATTGGTATAACTTTGATTATAAACAAAATCAAATAATATGTTTATAACTTTTAACAATATATAACAAAACAAACCAACAATAATATGAATATGTAAAATTTTATTTTATATAAATAACTTCAAATTTAAGATACAGGAATTACCTTCAAAGCAATTCGTGCTAATAACGTGTTGTAAAATAAGGATAAATGGAACACAAATAAAGTAGTAGAGATAAAATATATCTTACTTTAACAATATATATAATGGGAAGAAGGAATCAAAGACGAGAGTTGAGAAAGTTGAAAGAATGAAAGATAGAGAGAATGAGATAAAGAAATTTCTTTCTTGATTAGAGGATACATATTATAAGGGATGGGAAGCCCTTTGATAGGCTTTCCAAATGGCTTCCATTAATATTCTCATTAATGAATATTAATGGAAATCGTAAATAACATTAATGGTTTCCATTAATGAGTATTAATGGAAATCATAAATAATATTTAATTAACATTTATTATAATTAATGTGATGACATTCATTACTTCAATTATAAAAAATAGGATAATAATTGATCAAAATTTACAAAAATATTGGGAAAGACTCCAAGAAATAATAAAATAATTAATAATACACATATTAAAGTTATTTTATTGAAGAAAACAACATATTAATGATAAGATGTGTGACATTTGATAATAATATGTAGAACTTAAAAATACTTAATACTAAAATTATGGTTCATCTAATTTGGATGTATTCAAGAATATAAAAGAAATGATAATAGTAGTATTAGATCAATGCTTAATTAAGAAGTGAAGGTTATCTTTAGAAAGTGAAAAAAATATGAGAAATAACAAGAGGGTATATGAAAGGCACTTCTAGCCTTTAGTAATTAAACCAATTGACAAGATAGGGCTCAAACATATATTGATAAGAAGCTAAAGGTCTAAAAAACAAGCTTTGATCAGCTTAAAATTAGCCCAATTGACTAGGCATAGTTTGGTTTCACTTGGTTGAATCAATTTGGATTAATTAGCTTAGTTCTCATTGTTTTTCATGTCATTTTTATGTAATTATCTTACTTTGATGTGGTTTAACCCTATTGGATAATTCTAATGTGCAAATTTGATTACAATCAAAACTAGAAAAATCCCACTTTCCAAAGTTTTAGGGTTCCTAACCCTAGATTGATTAGGAAACTTTATGTAAGTTTTGTAGGCATTCATTATTAATCCTTGGGTGTTTAGGAGTGTTTAAATTTATTTTTGTCTTAGTTTTAGATAAAATAGTATTTATATATTTTACATGTCTAGAAGTATTTTAGTAATTTCAAGTATGGTAATGTTTTCATTTTTATACTATGTAATTTTTTTTTACTTGAAAAATGTTTTGAGTTAAGAATTCAATAGTCACTACAAAAAGATGGTTTTTATCACAACTATTTACTTATGCAAAAAAATCAATGACTACATTTTTTTTTCTTTGTGGTAGCTAAAATAAAACCATGGCCATAGTTGTTTTGGTGCAAAAATAAATAAATAAATAAAATAAAATAAAGAAGAAAAATGGAGGAAAGAGTTCATACCAAATGTTTTTGTCATAATTATAAAAAACCTATGCCTAAAGGACACCAAGATTTGACAACAATGACTAAAAAAACCATGACTATGTTTTATTATGAGAACTTTTCATGATAGTTTTGTGCATAATCATGACTAGAAAGGCATTGAAGAGGTCATGCTCATGATGTTTTGAAAACCATCATAATAAAGTAATAAAGCTATTTTGGAAGCTTAGGTTATTGATCATGATTACCATAAAAATAATGACTAAAAGAAAATCTTATGATTTTTAGTCCCAATTTTTTTTTTTAACAAAAAACAAAAGGAAAAAAAAATATGACTACATGACCTTATGGTCACTTTTTTTTTTTTTTAATCAAAATCATGATTAAAAGAACATCATGTAACTTTTGGTCACTTTTTTTTTTCTTTTTTGAAAAATTGTGATTACATAAATTTATAATTATGATTATTATCGAAATTGAGACTAGAAGAAAATCTTGTAGCATCTAGTCAGTTTTAGAATAGAGGGTTTTAGTCACAATTATCATGAAAACCATCATGAGTAGGAGAAAATCTCATAGCTTTTTGGTTTTAGTTTGTTTGAAAACCCTAGTTTGCTCATGGTGTTTTGAAAACCGTCACAATAAAGCTATTTTGGAAGCTTAGGTTGTTGGTCATCATAAGAATTATGACTCAAAGAAAATATTATGACTTTTGTTCACATGTTTTTTTTTTTTTTTGAAGAAAAAAGAAAAAAAAATAATTACTTGAGCTTATGATCATTATTTTTTTAAAAAAAAAAATCATAATTAAAGAAAATCATATAACTTTTAGTCATAAGTTTCATTCTCTTTTTTTTCTTTTTTCTTTTGGAAAATTGTGATTGCATAAATTTATTATAAGGATTAATTTAAAATTTGAGACTAGAAGAAACTCCTATAGTTTCCAATCATAGTTTTAAAATAGAGGTTTCTAGTCACAATTATCATGAAAATCATGAGTAGAAGAAAATCGTATGACTTTTGGTTATAGCTTGTCTGAAAACCCTAGGTTAATTGTTCATTATGTGTTGAAAACCATCACAATAAACTTATTTTGGAAGCCTAGATTGTTGATCATGATTATATGAGCTTATGATCACTATATGAGCTTATGATCAAAAGGAAGTTCTGAAATTTCAACCAAGGAAAAAAAAAAAAAAAAACCATTAAGCAATATCTCCTTAAAGAAAGAGCGTGCAAAATATGAATAGCATAAGTATAATCCAAATCAAATCTATTTACCCTATTTGTATCAAATGAGATTCAACACTTTCCCTTTCTCAAACAAATTTCAATTTGACTAATCGAAACCATAGCTCAACAAATTAAAGTTTAATTTTTTCCTTCATTTAAAGATATTATTTGTTTGATCGTATTTAGTTGAGATGTTACTCTATTATAACAAAGTATTCTATTCCAACCTCAACAATAATGACCTTCATTTTTGTATTTTAATTTAATTAGTTAATAAATTATTTGTGTTAATTTTTCGTTAAGTAATTATTTAATTAATCTTCTATGCCTACTTGGTTAGTGTATGTTTGAACACATTTCCTAATTTTTGTTTTTAAAAATAGAAAGTTTTACACAAAATATAGGAATTTTTAAGCACATACCTTGTATACTTAAAAACAATTTTTAAAATTTAAAGAGGTAATAAATATTTACTTCCATAAGTTTTTATATTTTGAAAAGAGTTTTTATGCACAAGGTAAATTCCTTCTTTTTGAAAAAGAGTCCTCATATTTTATATCAAAGTTTCTATTTTTAAAAATAAAAATTAGGAAGTTTATCCAAATGCCAAATAAATTATTCTAAACACTTTATTGCAATATGTGCTAAATATTCTTAGGCATTTGCATGCTCACTTACTCACTCAAAACCATAAGGTAAAATAGTCATAATTACAAGGGATTCTAAGCATAGATGAGTTGAACTTTTCGTTGGTATTTTCATTTAGCTTAAAAATGATTAAAAATACATTTTCAACATTAACATCCTTCATTAACTAATGTCTAAATGATTTTACTCTTTGGAGAACTCTTGATTTAGAGAGAGGAAGGGGGAAATAATTGGGGGTAAGGAAAGAGGTGGAGAGAAACAAAGGTAAGAAAAAGGAATAAAAATAGTGAACTTTAGAGCTTGGATGTGCCTTACTATCAATAAAATTTATGTAATTAAATGTAACATTTTTTAAGCATTTAATTTACTTGGCGAACTTAGAATGTTGTTTGATAATAAAACTAGAAATTAATTAATAAATTTTTTTATTTTTGCCAAAAATAATTCTTTTAAAAATTAATCATTAGAATCAGATTTAGTTGAGAGAGAAAGATAATTAAAGAAAGTGAACTTTAGAGTTTTTTTGCTTCATATTTATTATGACATTTTGAATGTTGTTTTATGTATTTAATTACTTTGTGAAGTTAGTTGATCGTTTGATAGTAGAATTGATTAATCAATAATTTTTTTTATTAGTTTCACCTAAAATTTTTTAGTTTGTAAATTATAAGTAAAATGAGATTTAGTCGTTGAGTTTTATTTTATTGGTAGAAGTAATTCTAGGATTAAACGTATGTTCTAAAAAAAATCGAAGTATGCAAAAGAAATCTCCCTTTGTATCCAAAATAAATCATATATTCAAAACCATACATTTTTTAGGTTTTATGTAAGTATTTTTCTCTATCTTTGGTGTTGATGGAAGAATCATCTAATTAGGCTAGAAAGTTTTATGCACCTGTTGATTTTCTTTTCTATCTATAGTTGGACTTTAATTATTTCTTAAAATTTCATCTTAATGATCTATTTTTGTGGTTAAGAACTTCTGCTAACAATTTTATCTATTACGTATCTTTCTTTTATCATATGTTTTTCATCAAATATTATATTAATTTCTTATTGGTTGTTGGATTCTAAGGTCTGTAACTTTAATACATTTTTCAAACCTAAGAAATATACATTTTCTCGATTTCAAGTCAAGTTTTGACTTTTCTTTACTCTGCAAATAGATGTAAGTAAGATGACCAAATATTTTGAGAACGAAAAAATAAATTGGTTTACTCGATCATTCTTTTCCTAAAATCTTGAATTAATTGTAGAACATGGAGACTAATTAATTATATAATAGGCTATGTTGATAGCCTCTATATACCTAAAAATTCTCTCATAATTGACATTCAATCTCATAAAATTTAGTGCATTCCAACAATGTTTTCTCCCTTCCTTGAGGTAATCCATTTTGTGGAGTTTTTTTACATGTGAAATACATTGCAATCGATTTTCAACTTCCTTTTTCTATTGCTTAAATCTACCAAATACCTTTAGTTTATGCTTCATAAATAAACAAAAATTTTATGCAATAGTCATCGATGAAGCAAACAAAATAATATGCACTATCAATGGAAGGAACTAAAATAAGATGTGAAACATCATATAAGCATAATTAAGAATACATAAGCTCATATAGGATGCGAACTTGAAACTGGCTTTACATTGCTTCTCTGAGTACAAAAAAATCATAGAAGTCTAGTTTTATGACTTCACACCTTTTAATAGATTCCTCTTATGTAATTCAACCATGCTCTATTGACTCTGTTAGCCCAAAGGTTATCCTAATCGGGTTTTGATGATAACAAACCATGGTTAAGTGACTAATTGGTTTGAATGGTAAAGAATCTCAGGTATAAATTCGGAAATTCATTAAAGGACCAAATGAATACAAGATCGAGACTTTTGGAAGTATTTTGATCATAGGAAACAAATGTAAGATGAATGCATGCGTGCACTTAGGTTTTTCATACCGTTTCATGCATCTTTGCAATGTGCTAAGGCTGTTTTTACTTTGCAATGTGCTATGGATAAAAATGAATATAATAGAATATGTCAATGCAAATCAACTAAAGAAATTTGGAGATTACTTGAGATAACTCATGAAGGAACAAATCAAGTGAAATATTCAAAATTAATTTACTTGTTCATAACTATGAATTGTTTTCAATGAAAGAAAATGAGACTATTGTTGAGATGATTACTAGGTTTACCGACATTGTCAATGGTCTTGAAGCTTTGGAAAAAACCTACAAGAAATTTGAGAAGGTGATGAAGATATTGAGGTCACTCCCATCAAAGTGGCATACTAAGGTCACCGCAATTCAAGAAGCAAAAGACTTTACTAAGCTACCTATGGAAGAGCTCATAGGGTCATTGATGACATATGAGATTAACTTGGCAAAGAAGCTACAAGAGGGTGAAGACAAAACGAAGAAGAGCATAGCTCTCAAAGCTACAACCAAGGAAGAAGAAAATGTTGAAGAAGAAAAACCAAGTGAGGAAGATGATGATTTAGCCCTCATCATAAGAAAGCTTAACAAATACATGAGGAGTGAAAGGTTTAGAGGAAGAAAGTTCACCTCTAGAAGAGACCTTTCTAAAAAAGAATCCTCATCTCATGGTGACAAGGAGAAATGGGAAGAGAAAAGAGATTTGGTGTGTTTCAAATGCAAAAGATTGGGACACATCAAATATGATTGTCCTCTCTACAAAAGTGAAGCCAAGAGAAGAATGAAAAAGGCAATGATGGCCACTTGGAGTGAAAGTGAAGAATCATCCGAAGAAGAAAATGAGAAAAAAGTGGCAAACATGTGCTTCATGGCAATAGATGATCTTAATGAGGTAAACTCTAGCTTTAGTGATGAAGACATGCATGATGTTTTTGAAGAATTATAAGAGGATTTTGAAAAACTTAGTTTGAAAAATAATTCTCTTAAAAAGAAAATTCAAAAACTTGAAAAAGAACTTGAAGAAGTGAAAGAAAAATTTTCAATTGTTGAAATATCTAAAACTCATCTTGAAAAAAAATTGAGATTTGATAAGTGAAAATGAGATTTTGAAAAAGAAAAATGAATGGTTGACCTCCTCTTTTTCAATTTTTTCTTGTGGACAAAAATATTTTGAAATGATCTCAGCTAGCCAAAAATGTGTTTTTGACAAACAAGGGCTAGGATTCAAATCCTCAAAAAATCAAAAGTATTTTAAAAACTATTTTGTAAAAGAATCCTCAAGTGAAAGTCCTTCTACTACTTGCAACTTTTGTGGAAGAGGAGGACACATTAGTAGCACGTCCCTTAAGAAATGGTTATCAAAAGAATTCAGATGTTAAAGTTAAAAAGGTTTGGATTGAGAAATCCAAGGTCACTAACCCTCAAGGACCCAAAAAGATATGAGTACCTAAATCAACTTGAATTTTATTTTGTAGGGTTCAAAGAAGGATAAGTGGTTCTTGGATAGTGGATGCTCAAGACACATGACCAGGGATGAATCCAAGTTTGCTTTCCTTACAAAGAGAAAGTGAGGATACGTTAACTTTGGAGACAATGCAAAAGGAAGGATCATTGGTCAATGCAACATTGGTAATGACACATCCTCTCTTATTGAAAGTGTTTTATTAGTGGATAGTTTAAAACATAATCTTTTAAGCATTAGTCAACTTTGTGACAAAGGTTTTAAAGTGATTTTTGAAGCATCTCATTGCATCATCAAAGATATTCAAAATGATAAAACCATCTTCATGGGCCATTAATGTGATAATGTTTATGCTATAAATATTTCAAAATATGATGGTCATGATAGATGCTTTTCAAGCATGCATGATCAAAGTTGATTGTGGGATAGGAGGTTAGGACATGCTAACATGGACCTCATTTCCCAACTCAACAAAGATGAACTTGTTAGAGGCCTTCCCAAAATAAATTTTCAAAAAGACAAAGTTTGTGAAGCTTGTCAAATGGGAAAGCAAATCAAAAACTCTTTTAAAAACAAAAATTTCATTTCAACAACTAGGCCTCTTGAGTTGTTGCATATGGATTTATTTGGTCATTCTAAGACACCAAGCCTTGGAGGAAAATCTTATGCATATGTTATTGTGGATGACTTCTCTAGATACACTTGGGTCTTGTTTTTAAGTCAAAAGAATGAAACCTTTTATGAGTTTTCAAAGTTTTGCAACAAAGTTCAAAATGAAAAAGGTTTTACAATTACTTGTATAAGAAGTGATCAAGGGAGAGAATTTGAAAATATTGATTTTGAAGACTATTGCAATGAGCATGACATTAACCACAATTTTTCAACTCTTAGAACTCCTCAACAAAATGGGTAGTTGAAAGGAAAAATAGAACTCTTCAAGAAATGGCTAGAACTATGCTAAATGAAAACAATTTACCAAAATATTTTTGGACTGAAGCGGTTAACACTTCTTGTTATGTTTTAAATAGAATATTATTGAGGCCTATTCTTAAGAAAACTCCCTATGAGCTTTGGGAAAACAAGAAACCCAACATTAGTTATTTCAAAGTCTTTGGGTGCAAATGTTTCATATTAAACATCAAAGACAATCTTGGAAAATTTGATGCAAAATCGGATGTTGGAATTTTTCTTGGTTACTCAACTTCAAGTAAAGCCTTTAGAGTTTTTAACAAAAGAACCATGGTTGTAGAGGAGTCCATCCATGTTATTTTTTATGAATCTAACAATTCTCTTCAAGTAAGAGAGAGTTTTGATGATGATTTAGGCTTGGAGATCTCCATGGGAAAATTACAAATTGAGGATAGAAGGCAATAAGAAGAAATTGGAGAGGATCCCAAGAAAGAAGAATCACCATTGGCACTACCCTCTCCTCAACAAGTGCAAGGTGAATCAAGTCAAGACCTTCCTAAAGATTGGAAGTTTGTCATCAACCACCCACAAGATCAAATTATAGGTAATCCATCTAGTGGGGTAAAAACTAGATCATCTCTTAGAAATATTTTCAATAATCTTGCTTTTATCTCTCAAATTGAACCTAAAAATATAAATGATGCTCTAGTTGATGAAAATTGGATGATTGCTATGCAAGAAGAGTTAAATCAATTTGAAAGAAGTGAAGTATGGGAATTAGCGCCAAGACCTTCAAATCAAAGTGTTATTGTAACTAGATGGGTCTTTAGAAATAACATGGATGAAAATGACATAATTGTTAGAAATAAAGCAAGATTGGTAGCCCAAGGTTTTAATCAAGAAGAAGAGATAGATTATGAAGAAACCTTTGCTCTCGTAGCTAGATTGGAAGCCATTAGGATGCTACTTGCCTTTGCATGTTTTAAAGACTTTGTTTTATATCAAATGGATGTGAAAAGTGTCTTCTTAAATGGATTTATAAATGAAGAAGTATATGTTGAACAACCACCCGGTTTTCAAAGTTTTAACTTTCCTAATCATGTTTATAAACTTAAAAAGACACTTTATGGTTTGAAACAAGCACCTAGAGCATGGTATGAAATATTAAGTAAATTTATTTTGAAAAAGGGCTTTAAAATGGGAAAAATTGACACAACTCTTTTCATAAAGACCAAAGAAAATGACATATTCTTAGTGCAAATATATGTTGATGATATCATTTTTGGAGCTACTAATGTCTCTCTTTGTGAAGAATTTTCTAAATGCATGCATAGCGAGTTCGAAATGAGCATGATGGGAGAACTCAACTTCTAACTTGGACTTCAAATCAAGCAACTAAAGGAATGAACCTTCATCAATCAAGCAAAGTATATAAGAGATCTTCTCAAAAGGTTCAACATGGAAGAAGCCAAAACAATGAAGACTCCAATGAGCTCATCCATCAAGCTTGATAAGGATGAGAAAGGTAAATTCATTGACTTAACTATGTATAGAGGCATGATAGGTTCTTTGCTATATTTGACCACTAGTAGACCCGACATCATGTATAGTGTATGTTTGTGTGCTAGATTTCAATCTTGTCCTAAAAAATCTCACTTAAGTGCCATAAAACGAATTCTTAGATATTTGAAAGGGACAATGGACATAAGCCTATGGTATCCTAAGGGTGATAACTTTGAATTAATTGGATTCTCGGATGCCGACTTTGCCGGTTGTAAAGTTGAAAGGAAAAGCACTAGTGGCACTTGTCATTTCCTAGGACACTCACTTGTTTCATGGCATAGTAAGAAGCAAAATTCGGTAGCTTTGTCAACGGCGGAAGCTGAATACATAGCAGCCGATTTGTGTTGTGCACAAATTCTTTGGATAAAACAAACACTTACGCTATGTTTGGTTCCCGGAAAATTTGAGGGAAAATGCAAGGGAAAGAAAATATAAAGGAAAAGTAGAAGGAAAGAAAAAGTGAAGGAAAATAAAAAAATAGATTAAAAGTTGACAAATTATTTTTTTTGTTACTTCAAACTCATTTTATTTATTTTAACTCATCAATATAAAGATTAAATAATTTAAAAATACATAATTTTTTAATTAATTTTAATTATATTTGATTTTCTTTGATATTTTTCATAGGACAACCAAACATGAGAAAATCATTTTTCTTATCATTTTTTTTCTTTCCTTTGTACTTTCCGGGAACCAAACATAGCCTTAGTGATTTTAATTTGTCTTTTGAGCATGTTCCTATTAAATGTGATAACACTAGTGCCATAAACATTTCAAAAAATCCTGTGCAACACTCTAGGACTAAGCATATAGAGATTAGACACCATTTTCTTAGAGACCATGCACAAAAGGGTGACATTACACTTGAATTTGTAAGCACAAAAGATCAACTTGCCGATATATTTACAAAACCTCTAAGTGAAGAACGATTTGTTGATATTAGAAGACAACTAGGGGTGATTTCTTTATAGTCAAATGATTGCTTGATGAATTCTTGTTGAATATACCTTATGATTGCATGAATTTCATATCATATGCATCATATAGAAATACACTTAGAAAAATGGTCAAATTTTGACCAAAAATCAAAATTCTCTTGGCATTAAACATAAAAAAATTGAGGATTTCAATTGAAAAGGGCAGGGAGAGGATCACGAGACAAGAAAATGCACAAAAATTGAAGCATTGACCACGTTGACCGTTGATTAGGCGATCGATCGAATAGGGAATCAGTCGACCAGTTCGTCGGGTGTCGTTTTAAATAACCCTCCCACGCCTCATTTTTGCACTTGTTTCCTCTAGTTCTTCAAGGGTTGTGCCGTTTCAGCTGCCCAGAAGTGATTTTTGACGTCATTGCAACATTTTGAGAGGTTCGGATTGATTTTTGGAGGCTAGGGCTTCGAATTTAGGACCAGTTCTCCTCTGTCTGCGCGCCTCAGCCAGCTTAAGCTCCATTTCCATGTGCTTAGGGCTTTTGTCTGGGTTCGTTTTCTCTTGGTTGTGTTTTTTTCTCTCTCTACTAGTCTCGTCTCCTTATCTTTTGTTATTTTGATGGCTCCTAGGAGGGAGACGACAACCTTTAGGGCTCAGAGCAAGCGCCCCGTTGAGCCATCTCAGCTTGATCAGACGGAGGCTTGTTGAAAGGTGAGGTATGACACGATCTTCTTTAGTTCAATAGAGGACTATCAGAGATACAAGCAGAAGTTCGCTCAAAGGAAAGTAATTTCAAGGAGAAGTATCAATTTCTCCCAACTTCAATGTTTCGGGTTTGAAAGACTTTTCGGACGGATGGGATGGCTGCCAGTAATGATGATTTTCGAGCCGATTTTTTCGACTCTGGTGTGTGCATTCTATTCACGAGTGACCTATGGACTTGGTGGACCGATCACTTCCACTATTAGAGGTGTTGAGATCAGGCTGAGCCCGGAGAGCATTTGCCGCATTTTCGACATCCCTTCAGTTGGACTCAGGGTGTATGAGTCCAAGGCTTGGCCCACTGTGCCGGGTTTCGAGCCTAGAGAGGCTATTCAGAGGATGTGCGATCTTGCAGACGCCAGGGGATGGGCAAACCATAGGAACATA
This sequence comes from Vitis riparia, assembly GCF_004353265.1. Classification (NCBI taxonomy): domain Eukaryota; kingdom Viridiplantae; phylum Streptophyta; class Magnoliopsida; order Vitales; family Vitaceae; genus Vitis; species Vitis riparia. The sequence goes on along the minus strand of NC_048435.1, from coordinate 18,741,081 downwards.
GCCTGACTGTGATCAGCCGAGTCCTTCATCACATGATCTGCTCCATCCTATTGTCACGAAACGGACACCAAGATAAGGTCTCTTATCTTGAGGCATTCCTCATAGACTCGATTCTGACGGGGAGACGGATTCACGTGGGGTATCTAATGATGATGCACATGATATCATGCTGCGAGAGCACGACCCGAGTACTCCCCTACGACCGCTTCCTTACTAGAGTATTCAAGGATGTCGGGGTTGATTTGAGTAGAGAGACAGACTTTGAGGCCTCTAGCATTTATGACACTTATGATGAGCAGTCCTTGGGACAGATGGAGTTTGAGAAGGCCCCCGATGGCTCTTGGATTAGGAAAGCTGAGCGACCACCAGCACAGGCCCGGAGATAGGAACAGATGCATCTCGGAGTAAAGGAAGATGCCGAGATCCGAGAGATGGAGGATAGGTTAGACCTTCAAATAGACTTTGAGCAGAGAGAGCTCGAGTTTGATATTCCTCTTCCACCCCAGTCAGAGGGTATTCAATTTGAGGCCACATTCTCTGAGCCTATGAGGTTTGAGCCGACTTACACAGCGGGACCATCCTTTCAGCCATCATTCACTGAGCTTCCTCACACAGAGATACCATTTCAGACACCTCATGCTCCTGATCATGCACCTTGGATGGATTTATCTGCTTAAATCAATTCACTTTGCACTCGTATGGAGGAGCTCGCAATAGTCAGTGATACTCAATTCTATTCTATGGAGGATCGCATGGATCAGTATCAGACTGGCTTCACCTCTCGGTTTGAGCATTTGCAACAGAGATTTGAGCGTATATAGGAGAGTATGGATCAGTAGTAGGCTATATTTGAGCATCTCGAGCAAAGTATTGAGAGCATCGAGAGTCGCCAGGAAAGTCAGCATGAGGAGATGATGGCTTACCTGCGCTTCGTGTTTCCACTTCCTCAGCCTTGATTTCATCGAGACCTCATTCGTTTCTTTTTTATGTTTCCAAAGGAGGAGAGATATTTAGGATCTAGGCAACCTATACATGCATATCATTATCATTTCATCTGTTTGGATTAGCTTTGTTTCATGTACATTTGAATTTACTATAATGATATGATATTTTCATGATTTACATTGTTTCCTATTGAAAATTCGCATGTCTTGATTATCTCGATTTTAAATTCATAAATTTCGGATTGTTTGATCCATGATTGGCTTGAGGGGGAGATTTCTTTTTCTCCTAGATAACCGAGGTTTGTCATCATAAAAAAAGGGGAGAATGTTAGCCCAAGGGTTCTCCTAATCGGGTTTTGATGATAACAAACCATGGTTAAGTGACTAATTGGTTTGAATGGTAAAGAATCCCAGGTATAAATTCAGAAATTCATCAAATGACCAAATGGATACAAGATCGAGACTTTTGGAAGTATTTTGATCATAGGAAACGAATATAAGATGAATGCATGGGTGCACTTAGGTTTTTCATATTGTTTCATGCATCTTTGAAAACTTGGTTTATCCTTTAAAATTTTTATTTCATTAAAACTCGAGTTTTATCAAATGTACCTTAGGCAAAACATTTTAAAATTGACATATTAATTCACCTAAAGACCTTGCCTAAGTGTTAAAAAAGAAACGAATTGAAAAATATAGGTTTTCGAGGCCAAAAGGCTGAACCGGTAGAGGCTCTGGCCAACCGGCTCAACCGGTTGCCCTTGTCCGGTCGAGGTCCGGTCGAGGAGTGCCAAAAACACTCTCTCTCATCCAGTAGCTTCCTCTTCCCAGTTGAGGTTCACCCTTTCCCAATCGAGGTCCGATCGAGGCAACGGTAACCTGCCAAAGCATTAAATGCTCCAACGGCTAGTGAACCGATCGACCCCTAGCTCGACCGGTCGAGGTTGCCTTTTACTGTTTTTGGCTCCCAAGCTTAGAAACCTATAAATTGAGAGATCCACTTCATTTATGAGATAGAGAACACTTGAAATCAATTTTCTACCTACTTGTTCTTGGCCTAAAAGCTCTCATTTATTTCTTAGTGCATTAAATCATCACTTGCATATCCTTTAGTGCACCCTTGTGAGTCATCCTAGCTTTGTTTTGTATTTGAGCTAGGTTGAGGGATTCATTCTTGTAAAAACTGAGTGTTAAAGCCTTCAAGAGGTTTGAATCTTGAAAAGATTGTATAAGAGCCCATTGGAGCCAGAATCCAAGTGTAAGAAAATTGGAAGCTTGGTTGAAGCTTCAAGTTAGTGGAACTCTCACTCGGTTAGGAGATTGAGGAGAGTGGACATAGGCAAGGAAGTGTCGAACCACTATACAACCCGAGTTTGAATTCTCTAACTCTATCTCCTTATTTTTATTATTATATTGTGCTTGAACTTGTTGTGTTGAAAAAGTTTTTAAAAAACGCAATTCAACACCACCCCCCCCCCCCCCTCCCCCTCCCCCTCTTTTGGGTGTTTTTCTTAATTAAGTATAGCTATTAATTTCTCAAACTTGAATATTCAAAATGCATGTATCATAGTTTTGTTTGAGAATTTATTTATTTATTTTTATTTTTTTGTCATGAGTGTATTACTCACCAAATTATATAAATTTTCAACATTTTCAACTTTTATGATGACTAGTTTTCCTTAACTACCTTTAATGTTCGATGGTTGATTATATAGCTGCATCACAATGCTTCTAATGTTAGAATGGAACTTAAATTTTTCTTCAATTTAGGAAAGTGTTTAACACTTGTATGAGAATTCTCACAACTTCATCCAATATTTTGAATTTTATTGTTCTTATCCCAATAACCTTGCATGTTGTATCATTACTCCTTAAAATGCTCCCACAATTACATTATTCATTTGTGTCTATTATCTATGAAGGTAGATATGGTAGGAGTAGGTAGAATTGATAATCCAAGCATTTTCAAAAAGATTTTTACCTATTTAACAAATTTGGGTATAATTTATTAGTTTCATATTTTCAATTTTAACAATAATGTTTTTTTTTTTTTTTTAATTTCTTCTTTCTTCATACTATTTTTTTCACAATTCTACGGTTTTTTTTTAATATGTTCCTTTTTATGGTAGTAGTGATATTCCTTGTCTTGAGATGGGGTATGACTATGTTCTACAATTAATTTATTTGATAGTCAATCTTTCTTATGACCTCTTCCTCTTTTCTCTTTTGACTTTGCCCTTAGATAATCTTGTTACTATTATTCATAAGAAGTTTTGTTTTTTCCATATAACAATAACACTTTGGTAGTTTAATCAAACTCCAAAGTCTCTTTTCCATACAAGAGGATTCTTATGAGATTATCATAGTGATGCAAACAACGAAACCACTTTGTGTCTTTATCTTCTTCAAATGTGGCCTTGAATCACAACACTTGTAAAGTCAATCTCTTGAAACTATTGAAGTGTTGTTGTAGATTTATTTATTTATTTATTTATTTATGCTATATACAGACAATACAATTTTTTTTATTTATATTTAACTTATGTTGAAAGTTCTTTGCCATGTACAATTGCTCCAAATTATACTAGATGTCTTTAACTTCTTACTTCATCAATTAAGTTTAAATTATAGATTGCCTTATCGGGGAGATTTGGACAGATCACACTAATAGCCTTTTTATTCATTTCTTCAAACATATCATCTATCATATACTCTAACTTCTTTAACTTGTCTTGTAACATATTGTGAATTCCTTATTAAATGAGCAGATCATTTGTATTCATGGTTGACATAAAGATTTGATAAAATAATGTTTAAAACTTTAGTTATGTTAAAAATGGAATAAAAATATTTTATACAAGTTAATTTGGTAAGTTAAAGTTTCTTAAGTTGTAATTCTTAATCTTTAATATTTTTAACCATTAGGTTGGGAGTTATAAACTTTAATGAAAATTATCCTTTATAGTTGTAAAAGTATCTTCTCATGTCTGATGGGAACCTCAGATTACTCTGTTCCCATGGCTTGGATCTCATAGGGTGCATGCATTTATCCTTAGGCATTTTTAAATCTATCACAGTGGAATAAAATGGCAATAAAAACCATTATTAACTATAGATCTAAAGATATAGTATTCATACTCGTATTTGGATGTTCCTAGATCAATTCCTCACAGTGAAGAACTTGTTTGAATAGTTTGGAGGTCTCATACGCCTAAGTCCTTCCGCTTGATGACTCAAATCATGATCTTGACACTCCAAAGTGTGGGCTTTGCAAAGGTAGAACCTTGGTGCGCTCTCTCTCTCTCTAAACGTGGAAGACAAACAACTAACTAAAGTCATAAGGAAATTAACCTTAATTCCATAAAAGAGTATGTATAGGGTCCCCCTACTAGGCTTAACTGATTTGAGCCCACTAAGGGTTGGGAAACTTAATCTAACCCAAAATGGGTCCTAATTGATTAATTAACCACATAAAGTCATCTAATCAATCAATTAGCCCAATCCAGAGACTTTGTTCACTATCCCCTATGTAACCTTGTATAATTATCAAAATGCCCTTACGTATAAGAGTGAACCTAAAGTCAATCAAACCCTCATAAATAGTGTCATCATGGTATATCAGCTCAAAATAGGGACCATTAAGACCCATAGGAGTATTGGCTCCCTCAAAATCCAATTCTTAAGTTGATTTAACATTCCACTAAAAAGAATCAACAATACTCTAATACCACATGTAAATAATAATGAGATGAATCTTGGGTCCGTGACCTATTATCCACTGCATACAGACTCCTCATAAATTGGTATCTATAATCTAACAAGATAGTATTATCACCTATTAAGATTACCTCACAAATCACTGAGTTGTAGATTTCACTTATTATGTGATCAACTGACATATTCTAACTCTAATGAGCATATGTCAAATTTCACTAAAGAAATTACCGCAACCATATATTTCATGATCACATGTCCTTTGGATCACTTAATGGGACTCTATCTCAATCCATGAGATATCATGATGTCTCTATTGAAAATACATGTTGTCATCAGCCTCCATCAATAATAACCCAATCCATAGGGATATATAACCACTTTAGGATCTCAGCCATAGGTCAAAATCTCCTATTGATTTAGGCACAAGCTCAATATCCTCTCAAGGTTGAGAGTTCATGCAGTATAGTAGCTTGGTGAATCATGATAATTGATAGTCTTACGTCATGATTCACCATAAGTCTTATCTAGTGTGTATTCACATACTCTAGTGCACTCACCATGGAAAACTCATTCCAATGGCCAAGACAAGCCATCCATTTAATTAGAAGGTGGTGCACTATAGTCCCTATTGGATTGCCCAAATTCATGAACCGATTGTAGACAACTTATCTACTTACAAAGAATTCATGACTTGTATCTTATGTGCAACTTCTAATGTACCTAAGTTATATACAATATAAGATACATGAGTTGAATGCTCAAATCAATATCAATATCAATACACTAAAGAGATAGCAAGGGAACAGTAAAGTCTAAGTTTGTTGCACCATGTCTTGCTTTTAGGAACTCAATCTTAATAATGTTTACTTTGAAAAAAAATAGTCTTCCTTACTTTTTGGAGTGATTGAGAAAAATTTTGTTAGGCTTGAATTGTCCGAATCTTGGCCTAAACCCAACCCAAATTGAGATCGGGTTGAGAAAACTTATCATAAGCTTAACCCGAGTAAACAAAATGTTTGCTTAAGTCTACCTAAATATTGGATTAGGTTTAGGTTGGGTTGGATCAACCTTGGTCCAAGTTTCACCCCTAAGCTTCTTTATAAATATAGAGTTATTTGGACAGGTGACTCAAAATGAAGGTGAAATTGGAAAACTAACCCCACCTACTAATTGTTTTGAGGCATGACCTTGTTTGAACATTTCTACCCTTATTTATTTCCCTCCAAAAAGATATTAGATCCCTGCAAAAGCTCAACATTTTATTTCTCCGACCAATAGTCCCAATGAGCTAAGAGAAGAGTTAAAGTAAAATATATGACAAATATTAATTTGGATTAAATTGTTTTTGTTTTAACAATTTCAAGTGAAATTGTTTTTATCTTAAATGTTTATTTGGATTAAATTTTATTTAATACAAATTTAACAAATATTAATTTCATGTTCATGAATTAAGTTTGGTTTATAAAAAACTTAACTAGGATTAAGTTCTCAATTACAATGGTAACCTGAACTATATAATGGTTAAGTTTCATTTACAAATAATTTAACTAGGGTTAATTTTTTTATTTCATCCACAAAGAATTTGATTACAATAACCTAAACTCTATTGTTGTTAAGTTTTGTTTTGAAAAAAGTTAATTGGAGTTAAGTTTTTGTTTTGTCTACAAAAAAGAAAAACTTGATTTTCATATTAGACTTAAATGTTCAGACTTAAATATTAGAGGGCAAGAATCCATGATCTTATTTTCACACTTTAGATGTTTAAATGAAAATAAATAAATAAATAAAACAAAGATCTAACAAATGAATAAATAAATAAAATAAAAAACAAAAATCCCAATAAAAGACAACAATAAAAAAAACCCTAACCTAAATCCTACCACAAAAAAACTCAACCACAACTCCCCTACAAAAAAACCTCAACCAAAATCCCAATGGAAAATATATGGAAAAAAGGCCTAACAAAAAAAAAATCAATAATACAATCGTAAAAAACGTCAAACAAAAAATAACCGTGAAAGGCCGAAACAAAACAAAAAAAAAAAAAAAACCCCTAACAAAAAGAAACTATAAAAAATCTCAACAAATAAACAACTCCAAAAATCACCAAAAAGAAAAAACATTCATAAAGAAAACCTAACCAAACATATAAAAAAATGATAAAGGATCTTGAAGAAGACTACAAAAATTACATAAAGCCTTAACAAAAAACAACTCCAAAAATCCCAACAAAAAACCATTGCAAAAATAGTCATAAAAAAAACCTAACCAAACACAAAAAAAAAAAAAAAAAAAAAAAAAAAAAAAAAATGATAAGGGATCTTGAGGAAGACTTCAAAAAATACATAAAATCTTAACAAAAAACAACTCCAAAAATCCCAACAAAAAACTATTGCAAAAACAATCGTAAAAAACCCTAAAAAACAAGACGAAAGATCTTGAAGAAGAAGAAAGATGAGAGAGTCGGAGTTGATGTTTATCCATTCATCCTTATTATAGGTTTAAACCTCACCGAAAAATTCAATAGGAGAGAGCATGAAGAGAACCTAAAAAATTTATTGGAAGAATGAGAAGGATATGAATCGGAAATGATAGAAAAATGTAATTGGGGGGAAATAAAAAAGGATAATATTGTCCAAAACGAGTCATTTAAAAAAAATTAAAAATAAATGTCATCTTTCTAATTTCAGCCGTATTTGAAGTTTTTTAACTAAATATCCCTTTATTAAAAGGAGTTATAGGTTAACATAATTATGTAATTATGATAACGATACAAATGTGATTGTAATTTGGCTCATGCTCAACACAAAAAAGATCTTACTTGCAATTTGAGTCATTTTCAAATCATACTAATGGATAATGAAATAAATGTAGCCCTAAGATTTAGGGAATCTACTTTAGTGCCATTGCAGGCTAGGAATCTTTGATGTCATGCTCGTATCATATCACATCGACCAAGGGGATCAGGAGCCCAACTGCCATTTCACATATTGAGCAAGTTCGGGAGAGGCTGACATGCTCCATGCATGGGAGTGTATCACACTGTATCATAAAAAATTGGAACCTTCATTATTTACTTCATTTCCCCTATATTTGGGATGTATTCCTTATAAATATCTATTTTTTTTTTCTTTTTTTCTTTTTTAATCTAAGAGAAATTCAGAAAGTATAAATTTATATAGAGGAGCTATAATACTAAATTCTTTGTAGCTTTGTCAAAGTTTGTACACATCTTTTTAAAGGAAGTGGATAAAGGTTTCTTAATTTGGGTATGCTTGCAAGCCCCTTGTCAGCTTTATTATTTTGTGGTCTTTGAAGCTGAAGCATCCCAACTTTTGGGGTTAAAAGATTTAGGGAATCTACTTTACTCCCTTTGCACGCTAGGGATGTCATCATCCTTGATCCTCCTATGCACCAACAGTCCAATGGAAGTTTCACACTTGTAGAAGCAGGCATGTTCTAATTAATTTCTTTTTGACTAGCTCTTATATTAAAAAAAAAAAATAGAGATTAATTCTAAAATTTTTAATATTATTTTTTAAAAATTGTCACTTACTCAAATTTTAAAATATTTACAAAGTGTTTCTAATAATAAGACATCGCTACTTTATTTCTATAAAAATTCTTATATTCCATATAAGAGTTTATATTTTTTAAAATAAAAAATAAAATATAATTACTATCGGTCAATCTAGTATTGATTTGGATTATATTATCAGTCAAGTAGCTCTTGTTTTAGAAGTAACTGCTGTTGGATAGAAAATTGTTAGAGCTTTTATTTTTTAAAATTAAAAAAATTATATTTTATATAAAAATGTATTTTTTATGTTTTACATAAATTAACAAGAAGTATTATCAAATCACCTTTTAGTTATTTAAGACCTATTCGGTAACTGTTTTTTAAAATAATGTTATGTTATATTTAATGATTAGAAAATAAAAATCTATTTCTAAAAAATATATATATATATATTTTTTTAAGAATTATTTTTAAGAAATAATTATATAAATATAAAAAATAATTAAAAATAAAAATATCCATATAAAATTTATTTTAAAAATATAAAAAAATATATTAAAAATATTTCATGATTTCAAACAAACCTTTATTTTATAAATCATTACAGAAGATACCCTTATATTCTATATTGGTTTGGTATAGTTGCCTCCCAACTTTGAAGAGAGAGAGAGAGAATACCCTTATATTCTATATTGGTTTGGTACAGTTGCCTCCCATCTTTGAAGAGAGAGAGAGAGAGAGAGAGAGCCTCCATAGTCCATATTTTGCTAAATTATTGAGGTTGCCGTAGTTCAATTATCGTAGCCCTTAGGGTTAAAGATTTGCAGAATCCACTTTGACCAATTGCACACTATGCATGTTGTGCGGTGCATGCATAAGAACTTACAATTATGTAGAAAATAAAATGTTACTATGCATGTTGTGCGGTGCATGCATCAGAACTTACAATTATTTAGAAAATAAAATGTTATCACATCAATTTACTATCATATCTGACTGCTGATATGATATGGAATATTCCTATCCCACCCCATTTGGGTTATGAAAAATAATGCAAATATATGAATATATGAATGAATGACGTTATTTATAAAATATATGTAAATAAGCTATTATTTTATTTAATATTTCGTTTTTAAATAAAACCCATATTATTTCTTAATTAGAATATATTTTTATAGAATGAATATTATATCAAATATTTTTTAAATTTATATGTAATTGTTAGGTATAATTCACAGTTAAAATCTTATTTTATTTTTGTATCTTTCCTTGATATATTTGCATCGAAGAATAAGAAATTTAACTTGTAAATGGTAAAAACCCAATTAAAATAAAAAAGGACATATTTAATATTAAAAATATGTTTAACGGTCGTTTTAAATAATAATTATAATATTTTTAATATTTAAATAAAAAAATTTAAATATTAAAAATAATAGAAATATTTATTAGAATCACTGTCAAATAAATTCTAAGAATATGTTTTTTAATATTTTTATTTAAAATATTTTTAATAAAAACATTTTTAAGAAAACATCTATCAAATATAAAAAAATATTATAAGTGATTTTTCAACTGAAAACAATTTTTTTAGTTTTTAAAAATTGTTTTTAAAATTTTGATAAATATCAAATATTTTAAAAAATATATATTTTTCGTGGTTTAAAAACACCTTTTAGAATAACTCACCGACAAACTCTAAAATTTTTTCCTAAGTTAAATTTCATCGGTTTATAATATTCCTGGCTAAGACCAATGAAATGATAGCTTTGAGACTGTCTTTAACTTTTTCTTTGATCCTATTGTATGCCGTAGGCCAGCCTGAGAATACGGTATGACTGTAGATGAAACTCAGCCACAATTTTGTAGGTCTCCTTTCTGACATGGTCATGACTCATGACAGGCCTTTTGAAAGACGAAGACTTTGGAAAGCCGGTGTGTAGACTCAATACTCAAAAGACCTTGCTGGTGATGGATGGGAGTGAAAAAACTCTTTGGGAATCACCAAAATTTTGCTTTACCATAGTTTGATGAACAGAGGGAATCTCTCATGAGTGACCCACTTGTCGACACTGATACCAACATCTAGTAGGTCGACTAAAGCCCAGTGTTTACTTTCTTGCAAAGGGCGTATTGACCACTGCCATCATGAACCTGCTAGTGCATTGCCAGCCATCATTTTTATCTTATTATTTATTCTCAGTGTCAGGTGGGCTTCCTCATAATTGATGGCCTGTGACTTTGGGTTCCACCATCTTAAAGACTGTTTTTTCTTGTTTAATTTGTATCAACTATATGTTAAATGGGTTTATTGCCTATGGGTTCCACCACCCTAAAGATTGTCCTTTTTCTTGTTTAATTTCTATCAACTATATGTTAAATGGGTTTATTGTCTATGGGTTCCACCATCCTAAAGATTGTTTTTGTTTTTCACCCCTTATTTTTATTTTTATTTATTTTTAATAAAATGAGATTGGGAAGTATAATATCTATAAATTTGATTAAAAGATAAATTACAATAATATTTGAAAATTAAATTTTATAATGTCTTTAAAAAAATTCAACCACTAAATAATTGACTCTATATTATAAATACATGTTTTAGCTAAATAATATGTTGTTTTTTAATCCTTGTTAAATTCCTATTAACTATATATTAAATAGATATATCGTAATCCCATTTTTGTATACCATGAATATTGTAAAGAAATTAATTGAATACCTGGGTGTAAAAAAAAAAATTATTTGGATAATTTATTATATAACAAAAAATAATTTTTTAAAAATTAATAATTATCCAAGAATTATTTTAAGTGATTCTTTAAGTTTTTAAAAATTTATCATATCATTTTTATATATAAAAAAAAAAACATTTTCAAGTCTTAGAAAGCGCTTTTAAATTCTTTCAAAATATGTTTTAAATAGACTCTGAAGGGATAAATTCTAATAAATTGAAAGAATTTATGGTGATAATTTGTAAAAATTCTAATACAAAATCAAATGTATACCCCTCTTTTAAATTTTGATACACATCTAATAATGTTTTCATTATTTTGCTTTTTTTTAAAGAGTAATGTTACGTATTTCATCTAACTTGTCAAGTGTTTTATTATTTACTATTGGTCACTGATAATAATTAAATATAAAAAAAATTAAAATAAAAAACATAAATAATCTTTTCCATCCAATCAAATATCAGTAGCGCAAGAATAGTAAATGAGCTATGCCTAGAATCATTTTTCATTTGTATAGCATAATTTCGAATTTGGATAAAAGATTTTTGTATTCTCTAATTAAAAAAAAAATGCATAGTAATATTTAAAGATTCAAAAAACAAAATGTAAATTTACAATAAGAAAACATATCTTTAAAAAAAATTTAAACTTTATTAAAAATCAAAAGTATATTCGGATATACAAGTAGTATCATAACTCTAAGTTTATCATAATTTACTATATAAAATATGAACAATAATAAATGATGTAAAATAAGGTTTTTAGGTTACCTTATGAGATATTCAAGAATCCTATTTGGTTGTTTTACTAACTAATCTTTTTATCTAAAATCATAAATAAAACTACAAATATGAAAATCATTTTTTTTTTCACGGTATAAAAGCCTTAGAGCCTATCTGATTGCTGTTTTTGAAAATTCTTCTGGAAAACAGTTTTTGAAAACAATTTTTTTTTTTTTATGTTTTTAGAAAAAAAAAAATTGTGTTTGGGAATTGAATTCTGAAAAACAGTTTTTGTTTTAAAAAAAAAACATGTTTGAAAGTTATATATATTTTTTATTAATAAAGTGTTTTCTTTCATTAACTTGATATTCATTTAAATTATATAAAAAAAAAAACATTTTGAAATTTTTACACCAGTTATATTTTTTTAAAACAAATGATGACTTTGTCATCATGTGTAAGTATATTAATTTCAATAATTTAAGAAAGAAAAAAAGGTTTGCAGGCGGGAGTATGGTGGTTGGGTGGAGCTCGTCTTTGTGGAAACACAAAAAACAACTAAGAAAACATTAAAAAAAAAAAAAAAAAAAAAAAAAAAAAAACACGAAAAACATTTTTTTTTATTATTATCAAAAAAGTGGTTTTTGAAAACACAGAAAATATACAAAAAATAAAAACACACCCCTTTTCCCAAACAAGTTTTTTGTTTTCAAGAATAAAAAACAGTTATTGAAAATAAGAACCAAATAGACCCTTAACCTTCGTTTTCACAGAGAAAGCAAAAAAAAAAATTAAGAGAAAAGACTTATTTTTTTAGAAAAAGAATTATATTCTTTCTTTGTTAAGGAGAGACTATTATCATACATAGAGAAACTTTTTTTATTATTTATTATTTTTAACGGTGGCAGTTTCTGGTAATTTAAAAACTCTTAAAAATTAATTTTCTTATTTCTCTCATTTATTAAGTCGGGTTGGGTCAGTCCACTTACGATTCTAACCCAACTCTAATAATTAAAATATATGTTCAATTTTCAAAACAAAATAAATAAAAATAAAAATAAAATTTCAAGCTAGTTAAACATAATAACCAAATATAGTTATTTTGGGTTCATGCTTTAGAAAAATAACAAAGTTGGGAAACACAATAACTAGTTGAAAACAAACATGAATCATAGAAAATGAATAACGTAATAAATAAATAATAGATTTTTAGGTTATGCTTTATGCAAATGGTCAATAGAATGAAAATAGAAGCACCTAACCTATGGAAAAGATCACAAATTTAATAATTAAACTGAATATTGGAAAGATTAAGGTTTCAAGAGAAACAAGACTATGTACAATAGAGCGGAGGCAGGAATGTGCTTTGAGAGGCAAATAGAAAAATTATTTTAGGGGGTAAAAAAAAAACTATGGTATATAACGCAGAGAAAAGCATACTTTAAAGGTTCAAAACTAGGGATAGTAATAGGGCAAATTTTTTTAGGTACCCATCCCACCCCGTCCCGGTTCAATTTTAATAAATGGGTTTGGGACGGGTTTTAGAATTTTTTTAAAACCCGGGGCGGGTTTGGGTATTGCCCCGCCACACTCCGATTATATATAAAATTAATTTTTAAATTAAAATTTAAAAATAATTTAATTTAATGTTTATTTTACTATTTTTAATATATAGATAATAATAAAATATTTTTTATAAAATAGACTATAAAATATATAATAATTTAATTATTTATAAAATATAAATATTTTAATGTAATTAAAAATTTTAATACTAATTTTTAAAAAAAAAAAAATTAATTCAATAAAAAGTTAACCAAACGAGATAGGGCGGGTATGAGAATTTATCATACCTGTCCCGTCCCGTTTAATTTTTTAAATGGGACGTGGATAAGAATTATTTTGAATAAACGGGATGGGGTTGGGATGTGGGCAACCCGTTCCCAACCCGCCCCGTTGCCACCCCTTTTCAAAACCCCTTTCATGATTTTATTTTTTTAGAAAAGGTAATTGCCCCTCTTAGGCCTTTGCTAGGTCCGACAATGCTCATGTGAAAAAAATGAGTTTCGGGTGATCGTAGAAGTTTCAAAATGTAAAGATGATGTCCTGCCAAAATTAAATCCATGCATTTTTTTTTTTTAATGAAAAGGTATGATTGTATGAATTACTTTTGACTAGTTTAGGTAAAAGGTTGAAATTTAACTTTTGACTCATGTACCTAATTTAAAATCATTACAACAATCGACGTATCCAAAAGTCATTGGTGGATCTACAAAACAATAGTAAATATAGTAAAACCATAAATAAAAAAAAACACTAAATATTCATAATAAATAAAATAGTGTACAAAATATTTGAAACCAAAGTTTAATTTCATTAATAATGATTTTGATGGCAGAGTTTGTAATTGAGTCGAAAAGTCTAGAATACAAAATGTACATAGTAAAAGAAAGAAATATAAAGGGCGAGGAGAAAAGGAGGAGAAACAACAAGATATAATTTACAAAAAAATTTTATGTCTTAAGTCTTTATTTTTAATAATTGAAGAGACAAACTTCAAAGTGTTTTCATTTTGTGGATTTTGAATACTATTATCTTGAAATATAAAGGATATGTATTATCTTGAATAAGTCTTAATGGAGTTATTATATTAAATCTCGATAAATAGGAGAGGATTTTCTTTCAACAGATCTTGTCATAAACAACTCTCAGCGAGTTAATATATTAAATCTTAATAAGCTAGAAGAAATTTGCTTTGACAGATCTTAGGTTGAACAAGACTCGGTGAACTAATTGATTACATCTTGATGAAAATTTATGTACTTATTAATATATCTTATTTGATTGTGTCTTAATGAGAAAAATCTTAAAAGAAAACTTGATCTTCCGCTTATTTGAATCTACAATGTTTTTGTCTGTTTTGAAAAAGGACTTGCAATCATTATAGGCATCCAAGGTGATAAAAAAATTTTAAGGAAAAAAATATTATATGAGACATCTATATATAATGATAGTAATAATAAGATTATGATGTAAATTCTAAAGTCTTGAATAAAGTATTTTGAAGTATTTGGTTTTTAATTTGAAGATAAAATCTTTAAAATCTTATGCACGTGGGATCTTTTTCATCAAGCTTGTGTTTGAGTTTAATAGATCCCATGTCCACCAAAATGAATTAATGAAATTCTTGATTTTTGTTTAAGGATTTTAGAAATTAAGAAGTTGAATTAGAAAAGGTTTTGGACACGAAGAGTTACTTTTCTGAATTCAATTGGAAATCTTCTAGAGGGAATGACTAAACCATAAGGACAAGTCTTTTCTAACAAATTTTGCAAGCTAGTTTTAAAAACAAAAAAAAAAAAAACAAAAAAACAAAAAAAACATAAAAAAACAAAAAAACAAATAGTAGTTTATTTTGGGTTTATACTTTAGAAAGAAAACAAAATTGGGAAATGCAACAAATAGTTGAATAATTGATCAAAATGATTAATCTAATAAATAAAATAATAATTTTTTAGGCGATATGCTTTATGGAAATGGTCATTAGAGTGAAAATAAAGTAGAAGCACCTAACCTATGGAAAATATCATAAATTTAGTAATTAAACTAAAAATATAAATATAAAGATTAAAGTTTCAAGGAATCAAGAGAACCAGAAGCCATGTAAAAAATGTTTTTGCAATCATAGAAGTATCAGAATGTAAAGATGATGTCCCACCAAAATTAAATCCATGTGTTATACTAAGAAGATATGAATAGCTTTTGACTGATTTAGGTAAGGGGGTTATCATTTAAATTTGACTCATCTACCTAATCTAAAATCATTGCAACATTTGACTTATCCAACTTAATTGTTGTAGCTTCACCATATTTGAAGACTATGATAACATATTGACAAACCAACTAATATTTGGCTTCTTTTTTAAAGAGTTTTGTCATATACCTTATCTTACTTATCAACATTTTTTATTTTTTATTTTTAATGATTTATTGGTGGCAAGTGATAATTAAATATAAATCAGTTACAATAAATGAATAAAAAAAACTCGATCGATTAATTCAACTCAAATTAGTTTGATTTTGAATCACTATGTACATCAGTTCAATTTGATAATTTTGCAAATTTTGAATTTTTTTTTTTGGGTCTTACAATGGATAAAAACCTAATCAAATTAATATTTTAAGACTTTCATCTTTTGTAATTTATAATTGTTCAATGTTTGATAATTTTTTTTATATTTAATTTAATAAATATATTTTATAGACTCTATTTAAAATAATTCATTGTTATTAGATTATAGTCAAACTAATTATAAATTTTAAATATATTTTGAATTATAAATTCAAATTAGATTTAAATACCTTTAAAAAATAAATTGCACTTAATGTCTTAATTAACTTGTATCTAATTAATAATCTAAATTGAACTAAACCAATATTAAACAAATTTAATTTGGTTCAATTTTTCAATCACTAAAAAAATTGGCTTGATTTTTAATTCAAGTATAAATCAATTATGTCGCTTTGATTCATTTTTCCTTAAAAACTAACTAAACTATATATTTTTAATCTCTAATTAAATTAAAAATAAAATATTAATCTTGTAAAGGTTTATGCTTTCCAAAAGGAAAATAAAATTGTGAAAGGCAAAAAATATTGAAGACCAAATTATTCATGTTAGAAAATAATACTAAGTTTTTATATACCATATAAGATTGGAGATTAATAATGTAGTAGAAACAAACTTAAATAAAGTATTATTTAATAATTAAAAAGTAGAAATATTGAATTTGATGAAAAGCAAGATTGGTGTGAAAATATGATTTAAAGTCATGGAAGTATCAAAGGGTGTCTCCCTATAATTAGTGAAATCACACAATTTGTTGTTTTTGGACAAAAAGTTATAAGTAGCTTTTTGACTAATTTATGTAAGATTATAACTTAACTTTTGACTAATATTCTACGAATTCATTTAGGCCAGTCAAAATGTTTTAATGAGGTTAAATTAGGTAGAATATTAGTCAAAAGTTAAGTTATAACCTTTTACATAAATTAGTCAAAAAGCTACTTATAATATATATATATATATATATATGACATTGAATGAGATATGTTATATTAATGGTGATGCACACATATTATATGTAATGTTAATTTATTTGGAATTTTTCATTCTAAAATAATCCATAAAATTAAAAGAAATTTTCTATGCCCAAATGGAAACCCTTGTTAGGTGGTAGGTGAATAAAAGTATATGCATCAAAACAATAAAATATGTTTGTTTAAACTATTGTTTAAGTATGTTAGACCAATGTTTCTTAAGACTAATTGTAATGAGAGGAAAAGTGTGTTTCCATATATACACATACACATGAAAAAAAACACAAAATAGAAATCTAAGTTTATAAAATTCAAATTTAACATATATATATATATATATATATATATATATATATATATATATATATATATATATATATATAAGTTTTTGAGTTATAGAACTTTTGGTTTATGATAACATATGATTTAATGGGTTTGATAATTGTTTGATTTAACTCACATAAGAAGGAAGTTTTTCCAATATATGTTTTTTTTTTCCAGAATTAGCTAAAGTAATAAAAAGGAATTCATTGTTACCATTATTCATTGTTTCAATATGATATCCATTATGATAGATATCCTTAAAATTAAGAAGATTTATGTTGGATTTAAAAGAATAAAGAGCATCATTGATATAGATTTTAGTTCCACCAAGTAAAATAATAGTTGCTTCTTTGAAGCATTGAATCCAGTCAATAAGACCTAATATGGTATTAACATTAGACTTATAGTTAATGTTAAGTTAAAAATATATATATCAAAAAGGATTGTGTATGTTGTGGCACAATTTGTAAGACATGCATCTACATTGAATGTTGTATAATTTATTAAGGCATGGAGGAATCTGTATATCTTCAAATGTAAATAAAGAAAAGAATTTAGATATGAACCGATCATATGTAAAAATAAAACATGAAATAAATTGTAAAAAATGTATATTATATATAATGTGTTAAAAAAAGATGATAACATATTAAAACTATTTTCAAATAATTAAATAAGAACATAACATTTAATCATAATAAACATTTCTATCACTAATTAGATGGTCAATTTTTCCACTAAGACTCTCAAAGAAGTCTAAAACATCTAAATATCTAGGTTAAGTCCACTAAGCCATTGTCATCGATGAAATTCATTTCAATGTCCTTTCCTTTTAGCTTTTAGCGAGGCTTGATAAAGGTCAACCAAATGCTTTGAAGTATAATAAGTACATGACCAATGTCTTTTCATATCACATCTATAATATTGATTCCCACGAGTATGTTTACTTTGTGGTTCTACTCCCTTTTCAGGTTGTACCTTTGAAGTATTCCACTTCTAGTAGTTTGAATTGTTCTTTATACTATGAGAATCACTATAACCACCGTGGTACAAGGAATTGTGTCTACCATGACTATGATCGAGACCACATCCTCTACCTCAACCTTGTCCATATCCATGTCCTCGTTTATGTCTTAGAGTTTGGTATGATTGAAAACTTATTATATTTCAATATTTAAAACTTAAAACACATTATATTTATAAAATAGTTTTGTTTTTTTTTTTTTTTTTTTTTTTTTTTTATAAAAAAAAAAAACTGTCTATACTAAAAAGTCTTACTTGGAATTATGATTATATATAAAATCGCTTGAAAGTAAACAGCTTTAAACTAATTAATTTTTTTAAAGTTTTGTTAGTAAAATTAACACTCGAATAAATTACCTAACTAATAGGCGATTTTTCTAATGGTCCTATTTTTCTGTATCCTATTCCCATATCCTTGTATTTTGGCCTCATTTCTTTATACTTGTACTCACTGCTTGATTTTGTATAAAATTTATTTAATATGGAATAAAGTAGTTTGTTGTAGTCTCTGATTATTTTGATGATGATGAAATAAATAACAAAATAAAATATTTTATTAAGAAAACAAATTATTGACAACGGTTTCTTTCCATCTTATCTTAAAGAAAAAAAAAATTGGAAATTATTTATTTCACGTCCGATGATTTGAAGATTAAAGTTTATTTATTAATATTATAGGAAAATTACAACTCTGTTCATCATGTTGAAGAAATGAAGTAACAAGGAAATTGTGGAATATAGAGGTAAGTTCTACTCCCCAAAGTTCTAAAAATGCTCACAAAGTCAACAAATCACTCTCAATGGAGAAATCACAACACCATTAGTTGGTCCTTTTATTTTGTATATTTTTAATTATGTTGTTTTATAATGTTTGTTCTAGTAGATATGGACAATTCAAAAAACGAGTCGTTCTAGTAGGATTTGTAATATGAATACTTTTACGCTTTGTCCTTAATTTTCATTTCTTTGTACCTTGATTCTATGCATTTGTATATTGATCTCATTACTTACTCAATAACCACCATAATCTTAAAAAATGTCCTTGTTCCATTTTCGACTGCTTAGCAGGTCGAAAATAAGTTCACCATGAATGAGTTCTTTGTATCACTCAATAGAGCACTTCCATATGATGGCAATGGATTCGATGTTATTGGAAAATCAATAAGTTGAAACTTTAACTTACCACCACCACCCAATCCTTGGTTCTTCATCTATTCATCCCAAGGTTCTTCAAAACGTGAGGTAAAAGCTCCTTTTGATCTTAACAATACCTTTTTTAAAAATAAAAATAAAATATTGGGCTTGTTTATAGATTGGGCTTGGTTGGTTGTTTTGATGTGGGCTTGAGAATATTCAGTGCTTAAGATTGTTTTGGACTTGGTTTTGGGCTTGATTCATTTCAGTTGGCTTTGGGCCTAGTTTAGTTTATATAATTTAAATTGCGCTTTAGTATTCTTGGTTGGTTATAGACTTTGGCCCTTGATTTATTATTTGGGGCTTGGCATTGTTTCTGGATTCCTATTTTGGGCTTGGGCCCTGGACCACTGCAATGAGCTTGCCTCAAAATTGGTGGGTTGATGTTTGAGAATGGGTCACCCTATTGAGTCTCCTATAAATTATTAGAGTCCAAGAGCTGAGTAATTGGAATCCTTTACCTTAGTCATCGCCAAAAGCTCGAGTGAAGTAAACAACTAGATAAAATATCAATAAATTTAAAATTAATAAATAGTAAATTAGATTTTTTTTTTCATCCGTTAAAGAGTGTTAGTTTTTTAAATTTTTTGTTGAAAATAATTTGTTTTTAAATTTTAAATTATTTATTTTTTATATTTTTTATAATTTATTATAAATTTTTATTTGAATGAAAAAAACTAAAATATTTAATTTGTTCTAAATAAAAAATATTATATTTTTTAATACTTAATAGAAATAAAATATTATAAAAACAAACTATTAATCTATAAATTGACTTGTATAAAATTAAAATCAAAATCAAAGAAATCTAAATTTTGCCCTACAAATGGATACATTTTTTTTTCTTTATTACTAATAATATTATGAAGTAAATATTTTTTTTCTTTTTTTTATTTCACTATTTTATTTTATAATACCATCTTCGTAAATAATTTTTTTATCAATATATAAAATTTATTTTTAAAATAGAAACTTATAACATTATTTAAAAATGGGGACACGATGTTTGATTATTTCCAGAAATTTATTTTAATTCCTATTGTTTTCAATGATTTGATTTCATTAATTTAAATTCTAATAACAAATTTTAAAAATAAAAAAGTTAAATAAATTGCAAATGTAAATAAATAAATAAAATATAAAGAAAATGGAGAAATGGTACTCATTGTTGAAGGGCTGTTAGCGGCGTAGTTGTCGGGTTGTCGGTGGTGATAGAGCCTAGAGAAGAACTGAGAAGCAAAGGGTTTTGCTTGGGGAACAAATGAAAGCCTTTATAGTGACCCAAAATAGCGTCGTTTCAATGCTAGATGCTCAAAACCATGTCACTTTGATGAGGAAAAAAAAAAAAAAGTTTTTGAATCGGAAAAGCTGATTGGTTCTGCCAATTCACCAGTCCAATCGTCAATTCTGATGATTTGATGTTGATTCAAAGGACGATCAACTCAAAGGGCCAAATCAAATCAAAATGACAATCGCCCCCAATCTATCCACTCCAATTTTTGAAACTTTGTTGATATTAGGCATTCCATTTCAATACAACACTTCTTGTCAAATCCTTGCTGTGATGCCCATTTCTCCTACTTTCAATCTTTCCACACCTATCTAACTTAGATAATGAATAATATTATTTTGTGCACAAATTACTCAAATTCCTCATTAGTATGGTTTGAAATATTTTGAAATTCCGCTTATTGACGAGGGTCGATATCCGTCCATCAATTATTATCAGTACTTGATAATCGATCGTTTTTTTTCTAAAATGTCGGACGATAATTCATTTTAGCCAATGCACAACTAGAGGAATAATTACAGAAACCTAATTCTAATAAATAAATAAATAAACTAAACACCTAATAAAATTAGGATTCCAAATCCTAAAAAGAATCAAACTTAAATTAATAATTCTAATATACTAAGGAAACATAGTCTTAGTTTAATTAGAATTCTTACATTATCTTTCTTAACCAAGATCTTTAAATTTCCTCGTATCCATCATCTTCTTCAACTAGAGCAAAGTTTCCATCTTGATTGACTTTGTAAAAATGTCTACAACTTGATTTTCAAAAGAACAAAGTTTTAACATAATTTCTTTGTCTTTCACCAAATCATGAATGTAGTGAAATTTGATGTAAATATGTTAGCTTCTTTCATGAAAAACCGAATTCTTGGTTAATGTGATTATTGATTTATTATCACAAAAAATCTTTATGGGAACTTCTTGAGTATGCTTTAAGTAAAAAAGAATTCGATGCAACTATACCACTTGAGTAGTGTCACTAGTAACTACAATATACTCTGCTTTTGCTATTGACAAACCAATTACCTATTGTTTCTTTGATAACCAAGAAAAAACTCTTAAGTCAAGATAAAATGCATAGCCCAAAGTACATTTTTGTTTTTCAACATCACTTGCTTAATCACTATTTGTGTATCCAACAAGCTCAATTTGGTTACCATATGTATAAAAAATACCATCATTTTGCGTACCTTTAATGTATCATAGGATACGCTTTGCTGCTTGCAAGTGAGACTAACATGGAGATTCCATGAATCTACTTACAAGTCCAACTCCAAATACAATATCTTGTTTTGTAGAAGTCAAATACCGCAAACTTCCAACCATTCTCCTAAGATTAGTAGGATCAACTAACTCACTAGAGTTATCTTTTCCTAATTTCAATCTTTTTTCAACTATAGTTAGAATAGGATTGCATGGTTTCATCTTGAATTTTTTAAGAATATTACTTGGATACTTCTTCTGAAAAATAAAGATATCGTTATCTACTTGAATTACTTCAATCCCAAGAAAATAGGACATTAATCTCAAAATTGGCATCTCAAATTGACTAATCATTAGATTTTGTAGTCATCTCCAAATTATTACCAGTGATAATTAAATCATTTATATAAGAACACACAATAAGAATGCCAACCTAGAAATTAAATTTGACATATAAAGTGTGTTCATAAGGACATCTTTGAAATCCATTCATCATGAAATAAGTATCAATATGTGCTATTAGTGCCTATTTCAATCCATATAAGGCTTTTTTTTTTTTAGCTTATAACATTTTCTTCTACCATTTTTATCACATATCTTGAGGTTGTTCAACATAAACCTTTTGTTCTAGTTTGTTATTCAAGAAAACCGATTTACATCTATTTGAAAATTTTTCTAATTGTTTTGTGTAGTAAGAAAGATAATCATACGAATAGTGTCAAGTCTAGCGACAAGTGCAAATACCTCAAAATAATTAATACATGGTTTTTGCTTGTAACCTTCTACTCCCAATCTTGCTTTGAAGTGATTGACTTCTCTATTTGTCTTGTACTTGGTTTTATACACCAATTGACTCCTTAGAATTAGGAAGATTAGAAAGTTTCCATGTCTTATTTTTCTCAATTGCATGAATTTCTTTATCCATAGCTTTGAGCTAACAATCATCTTGAGTAGCTTCCTCATAGCTTAATGGATCACAATATGCAAATAAAACAAAATTCATTAATTCTTCATTTGTTGGGTCATTGTCATCACCAAACACATAAATTTGCAAGTGTGTAGGTAAAACATGTTGACGTTGTGGATGCCTTGATGACTCCATAAGACGTAGAGTCATAATTGGCCGGTGCACAAGTAGGCTACATACTTTGATATTCACTTTGCTCTTTAAGATGAATTTGAATGCTTGATGGTCTTTTTTCATTAGAGAACCAATCCCATGTTGTTTGCTCATTAAAAACCACACCACAACTGAGAATAACCTTCTTGACTTGTGGATTATATAATTTATAGTCTTTTCTTATTTGGATATAACCAATAAAAATTCACTTTTCACCTTTGCCATCAAGTTTTTTTCATAATTCATCAAGAACATGAACATATGTTGTAGCTAAACACCCTTAGATAACCAATGTTGGGCTTTCTATGACTCTAAGATTCTTGTGGAGACTTTCCATAAACACTTTTAGTAAGACACCTACATATTCAATAAATAAATTACACAAGAGACTGCTTTAACCCAAAATATTTTAGGTAATTGTTTTAAGTGTAACATGCACCTCACCATATCCATAATTGTTCTATATTTTCTCTCTATAATTCCATTTTGTTGCAGAGTGTACCTTATAGTGAATTGATGTTCAATACCATATTTTTTCAAAAAATCATCACAAGCAGTACATTCAATATCTCTAACTGTTTTCAAAATTTTAATGGTATGCCCACTTTGTTTTTCCACATAAGCTTTAAAAATTTTGAGATTTTCACATGCATCTCTTTTTTGCTTTAAAAAAATAAATCCAAGTCTTTCAACTAAAATCATTGATAAAAGTTATAAAATACATGTAATCTCCATTTGAGACAATTTTCACTTAACATAGATCTAAATGAATCAAATTGAGAGGCTTCCTACCTGTCCATGATTTTCCTGTAGGAAAAGTAACTTTATGTTTCTTTCCCAAAACACATGTTTCACAAACTTCATTTGGTGAATCAATAAAAGGTAACTTAAAAACCATCTTCTTAGCAACGAGTAATTTTATACTTCCAAAATTTAAATGTCCAAAATGTGAGTGTCATAACCAATTTTTATCATTAATTACAAAACTAAAGCAAGGTAAATGTTCACAATTAATATTTAACGAAAATAAATTATTATTCGTTATATTTACCTTTGCTATTAGTCCTTTATGATCCTCATTGATGGTACAAATGCCCTTAGATCCTCATATCATACCCTTTTTTTGAAAGTTGTCCCATACTTAATGGATTTTGATAAAGACTTGGAACATGTAACATATTAGAGATAAAATTATGAGATCCATCCTTCAATTTAATGAAAATCTTACATCTACCTTTAATCGGTATCGTTGTGTCATTCCCAAATTTTATCTTTGAATTAAAAGTTTCATCCAACTAAGAAAACATCTCTTACCTACCACACATATGAATACTACAACCTATGTCCAAAAACCATATACTTTTGTTCTCATCCTTTCCAACATTACGGGCTAATAACAAGGTTTATGAATTTTTACCTTTACCTTTTATAACATTGGCCTGAAAATTTCTCTCATTATGTCTCCTAGCCCTACATTCTAACTTGTAATAATCATATATTTTTACAGTTATAACTTTGGATATGAGATTTATTTTTTTTGAGTTGAAATATTACCTCTTCCTCCTTTTGCACCTAATTTGGAATTCTCTTGTCCCCGTTTGCAAATTTCGACCTTTTTTACTTTATTTAGAATTATTTTGAGACCTCTTTTTCTTTTCTAAGACTTACTTGGCTTTGTAGTGCGTCTTCCACCTCAATTTGGGACCTTTTATCTAAGGATTGTTCATGGGCTTGCAAGGAAACCTATCAATTCATCCAACGTCATTGTACTAAAATATTTTGATTCTTTAATTGTTGTTACCTTATAATCGAATTGTGTGGTTAAGGCTTGAAGAATTTTCTACATAACATGAAGTTTGAAACATTTTCACCATTAGATATCATCTATCAATGTCCACAAAAAGTAGTTGAAGACTCTTTCTATTTTCTCCATTTGAAGAAGCTTGAACTGTCTTCTCAAAGTCTATAATTGTACCTTTTGCACATTCTTTACCCTTTTGTAGGTGTTCATAAAGATGCCCCATGCACCTTTTCAACATAAGAACAATTTCTCCGCACAACAAAGGATAAAAAAATAATAATAAAGAGGATGATAAATAATTATATAAAACTTAACACACATAACTTTCCATTATTTTGGAATATACATATTAAAAATTATAGAAACCTAATTCTAATAAAAACCTAAACTCCTAATAAAATTAGGATTCCAAATCCTAAAAGGAATCAAACTCAAGTAAATGATACTAATATACTAAGGAAATATAGTCTTGCTTTAATTAGGATTCCTACAAAACATCTTTAAAAATTGATAAGTTCAATCTAATTTGATCGATTTTGTTGAATCAATAAGATTATATTTACTTCCCGAAAAATTTGAAGAAAAATCTAAAGAAAAGAAAATAGAAAAGAAAGCTAGAAGACAAATAAAAATAAATTTAAGATCAATAAATTAATATTATATGTTGCTTGAAAGTTATTTTTATTTTTCTATGTAAGGATTAAATAATTTAAAAATGCATAATTTTAAAAACAAATTATAATTATGTTTGATTATTTTTTTATCTTATGTTTCGTAGTGAATGGTTTTCCTTAAGATATTTTTTCTTTCCTTGCTACTTTGGGACATCGAGACGTGTCTTAAGTTTTTTGCAGACCAGAAAGGAAGCATGCAGGGGTAAGTCAACTTTGACACATCCATAACTCACGATTTTTGCCCCCAACACTTGCAAATGTACAACAAATGAGTTGCAGTGATTGATTTAAAATCGTTTGCAGGGATCCACCACAAGAAGACATCATTACCAAGTGAAAATAAAAAAGGTAAAAAACACCACCAGCCAGCTTACATAGTACCTTTGCATGTTCTATATGTCGGTACTTGGTGTAAATATTTTCAATTTTGGGTTTGTCCTTCTACCAATTTGCTCCATATATTCAGATTTTATTTCTATATGTTTTCACCCTCCTATCTTCTCCATCATCCATCCATTCCTCCCATACATGAAACTCATCTAATAAATTAATAATAGAATCCTTGTTTATCCTAAGACATTTATTTCAAAATTCATTATTTATATTCGTAGCTCTTATTGCTTTGTTCTAGAAAAGTAGGAAAAGAAAAATACGCTAAGAAAAATATTTTTTATTATATAAATATAAAAAAAATATGAAAAGAATTGAGGAAAGGAGTGAAATTCCCTTGAGTCCATCAAAGGATTAAAAAATTTCATTATGTTTTGTACTTAATATTTTTTATTTTTTAAACCAATAACTTATTCATGTCATTTAGCACTAATCCTAAGGTTATGTTTGGTTTTTGGAAAGAAAAAAAACATATTAAAAAAATTATTTTTTTTATGATTGATTGTATTATGAAAAATTTCAAAGAAAATCAAATATAATTAAAATTATTAATCTTGTGAATTTTCAAATTATTTAATTTTTGTATTGATGAATTAGAATAAATACATTAGGTTTGGAGTAGCAAGTAAAAATAATTATGGACCTTATTTTGTTTTTTATTTTCCTTCATTATTTTTTTTTTACTTTCCTATTTATTTTCTTTCCCTTATTTTTTTTTTCTACTTTCCTATTTATTTTATTTCCTTTGCATTTTCCTTTAAATTTTTCTAGAATCAAATATAACCTAAATGTTAAGGGAGATTTACCTAAAAGGACTGTTTTAATTAAATTATGAGAATATATGAGGCTTGTTTGGGTATATTTTCAAAAACAATTATTCAATTTTTCTTTTTCTTAAAATAGTTATAAAAAATAATCTTCAAATATTTATTTTTTTTTCCGAATAGAAGTTTGTTTCAAAACTTGAAATATTTTCATCGTTTTCTATATTTTCAAGTATTTTTTTTAAATTAACTTTTATATATAGTGTTTTATTTTAAAATGCTTTTAATATTTTAAATTTTAAAAAAACAAATCCCAAAAAATAAATTAAAATAGATTCTAAAAAATATTTTACTTTCATAATAAATTATAAAAAACCTCCTTAAAATATCACTAAAATAATTTTCCAAAAACTCTGTCAAAATATTACTTAACTTGTTTTTTAGTCTAAAAAATAATTTTTTATTTAAAAAAAAATGTTTTTAAATACTGTTCCAAATAGGCTTGTATTCTCTGTTTTTCTTTTTTCTTTTTTCCTTTAAATTCTAGGATACGACAAATTTACTTTTTATTTTATACTGTCTTTCGGTTATATGAAGGGACACCAAAATTTCTCACTCGCAGAAGAGGCCATTTGTTGCACCCGACATCTACTTTTTAATAATTGAGTGCTTAAACGCTTCCAGTTTTTTGTCCATATCAACCCGGCTCCTTCACCTGTACGTTTGACCTCTTGCGTGAAGTTTTGAACAATTATCTCACCAATAAACTGTTTTAATTCTCTCTTTGTTAGGAGCCATCTGATCAACCAAAGACAGCTGTGATTTTTCTTTAGACCTCATAATACCTTTAGAATGGAAGAATTATTGGGCATAGATTTTTTCTGCTTCTAGCAGTTGGCTTGACTATAAACTTCACCACAAAATTGATAAAATCTCATTTCACACCAATATTAAAAGAGCTAATGGCCACATGCATTTTTTTTGTAAAATCTTGCTCTTAATTATATAGATATTTGTCAATTTCAAACCTAATCGTTATGACTTTAAAACGTATTTACACATTTAAGAGAAACTTATATAATTTCAAAAACTTTTTTCCATATGGGACATCACAATCACCCATCATACAAATATAAAGTCTTTATTGTATCTCATTAAACAAACCCTCACACTAGGGTCGAGAATCAGTTTTGATATAATTTGTAACAACTTGCTCTTAATCATATAAATATTGTCTGTTTTGAATCCAATGAACCTTCATGACTTCAAAATGCGTTTGCAAGGTTAAAAAAAGTTCATGTTTATATAGTCTCAAAAAAAAATTTCGATGTAGGGCATCACATGTTTCTCATTTTCTTTCCTCTATATCATCATATTTTTATCACTTGCAAGTGTTTATGATGTAGAACATTTTTTAGTAGTATTGATAGACTACTTGTTACTTTTATTAACATTGATTTACTTGGATTTGGTATATACTTATTAGCTTGGTGGTTAAGTTATTGTTAATAAGTTCAACCTTTTGAGTGAGGACTTGTGGCCATACAAGAAGAGCTCATAGCCCTTTACTCAAATAACACTTGGCATCTCATTAACATTGATTATTGGTTCCAAATGGGTCTATTGCATGATTACAAGGAAGATGGCTCAAGAGAGCGCTACAATGCTTGATCCAAGGGGTTTTACTCAAGATCTTGGGCTAGACTATGATGAAACTTTTAGTCTTGTGGTCAAACCTACGTCCATTTGCGTTATTCTCTCAAGTCATTGTCTCCCATTGGAGTATCAAGCAATTTGATGTCAAAAATTCATTTTTATATGGTTTCCTTAAAGAACTTGTGTATAGAAGCAACCTTAGGTTTTATCAATCCATATTTTCCCATCATGTTTGTTTATTAAATAAACACTGTTATGGTTTAAAACAAGTACGTGATGCTTTGGTTTGAATGTTTATTTCAATGGTTTTTTCTCAGACTTGGTTTTTCTTGCAACAAAGCTCATTCGTTCTTATTCATTTAAAAGAACAACCTAATTATATTCTTCATTTATGTTGATGATGTTCCTATAATAGGATGCAACACCACTCTTATTATTCACAAACTCAGCCATAAATTTAATTGCTCTCAAAGATCTTAGAGTCCTACACTAATTCATTGGAATTGAAGTCAAGCACTTCATGTTAAAACTCAACCAAGGTGAATACCCTAATTTCATATATACTGGAATATTTCTTGTTATAACTCAACCAAGGTGAATACCTTAATTTCATATATACTGGAATATTTCTTGTTATAACTCAACCAAGATGAATACCCTAATTTCATATATACTGGAAACTCCTGATTAAAAAATGAGTAGAAAAATAATAGCGGAAACATACCTGAATCCATTGAAGGAGAAACCTTATAGGAAGAAAACCCTTGAGATGGTCTTCCAATTCTGGCCACTAGATTCTGTGTCAATTTCTCTCTGAGAGGATTTTCGGAAATTGGAATGCGTAGTGGTAGAATGGGGACCATAGCCCTATTTATAAACTGCTAGGGCAGTTTTAATTTTATCACAATTATATTTCTACCCCTCATAGAAATAATAATTATCTAATGGTATCTACACAATAATCTCATGACAATTATACCCTTAAGCCAATTAATCAATTATTAATTAGATCACTATATTTAGGCTTAATTAAATGATAGCACACACATTTTAATTATTTACATGTGTGGCCCAAATTATAGATTAATTACAAAAATTAATCTAACAATCTCCCACTAGGCCACATGCATATGTAATCAAATAAATGTGCTTAACCTTATGAGCTCAAAATTTGCTATCATGTCCTTAGGGTATATCCGAACAATCTCGTCCATTAACTATACTGACATAGGATCAAGGTGGTCTTTGTTACATCAATCGTTACTAGACCAATCAATGGTCACATATATCTACACAGCTAAATGACATAGATCAATCATGAGTGCATAGCATGGAAATTACATGCAATGTGATATGTTCATGCCTATTTCCAACTGGTCCTACTTAACTTTATTGAGATCAAATCTTTAGCATAATTTAATATAGTGCAATAAAATGAATACTTTATTTCTGCAGAACACAATCCAAATTTATAGATAAAGTCTAAACATAACATAGAGCAATATACAATGAATAATATAAACTCCCACTAAATTTGGATATCCTCAAATGAGACAACACCCATATGAGCAGTGTGCTCATGAAAGACCTTGGGTGGTAATCCCTTTGTAAGCAGATCCGCTATCATGGAGTTTGTTCCAATATGCTCTATGGATATCTGTCCACTCTGTACTTTTTCTTTTACAACTAGGAACTTGATATCAATGTATTTTGATTTTGTAGAACTCCTGTTGTTATTGGAATATAAAACTGTTGATTTATTGTCACAAAATATCTTCAGTGGTCTTTCAATACCATCCAGAACACGCAGCCCAGTGACAAAATTTCGTAGCCATATTCCTTGATTGGATGCCTCATAACATGCTACAAACTCTGCTTCCATGGTGGATGATGTTACGAGTGTCTGTTTGGCAGACCTCCATGAAATTGCTCCACCAGCCAACAGATAAATATAGCCTGATGTGGATCTTCTGCTGTCTTGGCATCCAGCAAAGTCGGAGTCGGAATACCCAATGAACTCCAACTGATCCAATCTCCTATATATAAGCATGTACTCTTTTGTTCTTTGTAAATATCTCATAACCCTCTTGGCTGCTCTCCAATGATCCATTCCAGGGTTACTTAGATATCTGCCTAACATGCCAACAATGTACGCAATATCCGGACGTGTACATACCTGAGCATACATTAGACTCCCCACAGCCGAAGCGTAAGGAATCTTATGCATTTCTTGACTTTCTAAACTATTTTTAGGGCATTGATTAAGACTGAATTTGTCTCCTTTAGCGACAGGGGTATCACCTGGTTTGCTATTTTGCATGCCATACCTTTGGAGGACTTTATCAATATAGGTCCTTTGTGACAATCCTAAAATACCCCTAGAACGATCTCGGTGTATCTGGATTCCTAAGACAAATGAGGCATCACCAAGATCTTTCATCTCAAAATGTTTTGATAAAAATCTCTTGGTGTCGTGCAATATGCTAATATCATTTGTGGCTAGCAATATGTCATCGACATATAAAACCAGGAAAATATACTTACTCCCACTGAATTTGTGATACACACATTCATCCATAAGATTTGCCTCAAAACCATATGAGACAATAATTTGATGAAACTTGAAGTACCACTGACGAGAAGCTTGCTTGAGCCCATAAATGGATTTAGTTAATTTACAAACCATATTCTTTGAGTCTTCGGACACAAATTTTCTGGTTGTACCATATAAATTGTTTCATCAATGTCACCATTGAGAAACGCTGTTTTAACATCCATTTGATGTAACTCAAGATCATAATGTGCAACTAGTGCCATGATTATCCTAAAAGAGTCCTTCGTAGAAACTGGAGAGAAGGTCTCTTTGAAGTCAATTCCTTCTTTTTGAGTAAAGCCTTTAGCTACAAGATGTGCTTTATACCTTTCTACATTACCATTTGAATCCCGCTTGGTTTTAAATATCCATTTACAACCAATGGCTTCGTACCAACTAGTAATGGGACAAGTTCCCAAACTTTATTGTCTTGCATAGATTTGTACTCTTCATTCATGGCTTCAATCCATTTCTGAGAGTTGGAACTTTTCATGGCTTGCTGGAAGTTGATTGGATCATCTTCCATCATTCCACTTTCTACCTCATGTTCCTGGAGATATACGATATAATCGTCCGAAATTGCATTTCTCCTCTCTCTCGTGGATCTCCTTAATGGCATATTTTCTTGAGGTTGTTGAGTTTGTTCTTCAAGAGCAATGTCCTCATTTGCAATTAAGGGTTGAACAATATTGTCTGTTGGTTGAGGATCCAAATTTACTTCTTGATCAATGATAGGTAGTGAAACCTATACATTATCAAAAGCAATAGTAGATCCCTCTTCCTCCTCAAAGACAATATTCCTAGCCTGATTTCTCCCCCAAACTCAACATTCTCAAAAAATGTTGCAGTTCCCGTCTCAAAAATTGACTTAATAGCAGGATCATAAAATTTAAAACCCTTGATCGCTCTGCATAGCCAATAAAGTAGTTGCTAACTGTTTTAGAGTCCAATTTCTTTTCATGAGGCTTATAAGGTCTCGCTTCAGCTGGACATCCCCAAATATGAAAATGCTTTAAACTGGGCTTTCGACCCGTCCAAAGCTCATAAGGCGTTTTAGCAGCCGCTTTAGTTGGCACCCGATTTAGGATATAAGCTACCGTTTTGAGTGCTTCACCCCAGAGTTTTTCGGGTAAAGTAGAATGACTAATCATACTCCTTACCATGTCCTTAAGGGTTCGGTTTCGTCTTTCTGCTACACCATTCATGCTAGGTGATCCTGGCATGGTGTATTGAGGGACGATCCCACATTCCTCTAGGTATTTAGAAAATGGTCCTGGACATTGTTCACCTGATCCGTCATATCTACCATAGTATTCACCACCACGGTCAGATCCGACGCTCTTTATTCTTTTGTTGAGTTGTAACTCAACTTCTGCTTTAAATGTTTTGAACACGTCCAATGATTGTGATTTCTCATGTATAAGAAATAGGTAGCCATATCTTGAATAGTCATCTATGAATGTTATAAAGTACTGTTGACCATTCCAAGATGCCGTAGGGAATGGTCCACAGATATCTGTATGAATTAATTCTAAGACGTTTGTAGCTCTATTTGCACCTAATTTCTTTGTTTTGGTCTGTTTTCCTTTAATACACTCAACACAAATATCAAAATCTGAAAAGTCAAGTGAATCTAAAATCCCATCGGACACAAGTCACTCAACTCTAGATTTAGAGATATGACCTAGGCGTTT
The DNA here is from genome assembly GCF_004353265.1 of Vitis riparia. Lineage (NCBI taxonomy): Eukaryota > Viridiplantae > Streptophyta > Magnoliopsida > Vitales > Vitaceae > Vitis > Vitis riparia. The sequence continues at coordinate 18,708,607 of NC_048435.1, read as the reverse complement.
GTGCCACAATGAGGCCGAATTATCTTTATTCAATTTACGTTTTGTACCTCGTGATTCCACATGCAAGGTTTCATTATAGGACGGAACAGTTCCAACAAATATAGATTATCATAAACATTAAGTAAACCGGTTCCTACAACATTTGAATTAATAGATAATGCAAATCTATTGTTTCCAAATGAACAACAATAACCTGATTTGTCCAAAACAGAAACTGAAATTAAATTCCGTCTGAAAGACGGTACAACAAAAGTATCTATTAAATCCAAAAAATAACCAGATTTCAATAATAATCTAAAGTGCCCTATTGCCTCCACTTCTACCGACTGACCATCTCCGACATAGATGCATCTTTCAGCATCACTTGGTTTTCGGTAACTCAGGCAACCCTGCATAGAAACACAAATGTGAGTAGTAGCACCAGAATCTAACCACCATGTGTTTCTAGATACTGAAGCTAAATTAACTTCAGAACAGACCAAAGTAAGAAATATATCTTTCTTAACACGCCAAGCAGCATACTTGGTACATTCCTTCTTAGTATGTCCAGGCTTATTACAGAAGAAACATGTTACCTCAACTTTCTGTTTCTTTTGTTCTAGGCCATTAGAAGCAGCAACCTTATTATCCTTATTCTTTCGTTTGCCCTTATCCTTGGAAGTGCTAGCCAGATGAGCACTTTCGGTCTTGTCTTGCTTCAATATCTCTTCCTCTTGCACACAGAATGAAATGAGCTCCATTAAGAGTCCATTTATCCTTTTGACAGTTATAACTGACCTTGAATTGATTAAATTGTGCAGGAAGAGAGATGAGAACCAAATGCACGAGTAAATCATCAGATAACTCAAGTTTCAAAGCCTTAAGTTTTGAAGCAAGATGAGACATCTCCATGATGTACTCCCAAACATTACCCTTGCCTTTATACTTCATTGAAATCAAGCTTGCTAAAAGCGTGCTCGTTTCAGCCTTATCGTTTTTGGCAAAACGTTTCTGAATTTCCGCAAGGAAGTCACTGGCATTAGTAACCTCATCGATTACCGCACCCCTGAAAGCTTCTGGAATTCCGCGCTTCATGATCATAAGACTTAGCCTATTTGAACGTTCCCACTTACCCCAATAAACCTCATCCTCTTGAGTACTTTGCTCATTGAGTTCATCGGGTTTGGGCATTCTCAAGGCTAAGTCTATATCCATGCAGCCTAAGAGAATCATCATATTCTCTTTCCAGTCCTTAAAATTAGTCCCATTTAACATAGAGACATTATTGATGTTGGCAGATATAGAAGTAGTTGATATAAAAGCTGAATCCAGAACAAAATAAATGAATCAAATAAACCATCATGCTCACATAAAATAAGCAATTAAACACATAATCTTTAAATTTAAAAGCAAATTATGACATTTCAAGATACCTAGCACAACATTAATATCAAGTCTTTGGACAGTAATATTAATTGTAAGTGGTACTCTTGTTGTAGTGATCAAACATTGATGATAAGTTATGTCAAATAATAAATCTATCTTTGGATTGATTTATTATTCACATTAAGTTACCTTTATAATCATCACATATTTATCACCACAGGTATGTATGCAATTTGACCAAATATTAACTTTCCTTTGGGCCAGTCAATACCCGCATGAATCACATACACACAAATATCTAACACCCCGAACAGACTAATCTACACGAAAAAATGTCACTTTGGTGATTTTCCGCTTTAATTAGCCTATTTAAAAATGCTAGATCAATAACTTAAACATTAATATCATAAAATGCTATTAAATAATAATAATAATAATAATAATAGTAATAAAAAAAAATTATCAACTCAATATTTCATAAATCTTAATCCATTGACATATATATATATATATATATATATATATATATATATATATATATATATATTAAAATAATAACTCAAAAATTAATCAAGGAGTTGGCTCTGATACCACTTGTTAAAACTCAACCAAGGTGAATACCCTAATTTCATATATACTGGAATATTTCTTGTTATAACTCAACCAAGGTGAATACCTTAATTTCATATATACTGGAATATTTCTTGTTATAACTCAACCAAGGTGAATACCTTAATTTCATATATACTGGAATATTTCTTGTTATAACTCAACCAAGATGAATACTCTAATTTCATATATACTGGAAACTCCTGATTAAAAAATGAGTAGAAAAATAATAGCGGAAACATACCTGAATCCATTGAAGGAGAAACCTTATAGGAAGAAAACCCTTGAGATGGTCTTCCAATTCTGGCCACTAGATTCTGTGTCAATTTCTCTCTGAGAGGATTTTCGGAAATTGGAATGCGTAGTGGTAGAATGGGGACCATAACCCTATTTATAAACTGCTAGGGCAGTTTTAATTTTATCACAATTATATTTTTGCCCCTCATAGAAATAATAATTATCTAATGGTATCTACACAATAATCTCATGACAATTATACCCTTAAGCCAATTAATCAATTATTAATTAGATCACTATATTTAGGCTTAATTAAATGATAGCACACACATTTTAATTATTTACATGTGTGGCCCAAATTATAGATTAATTACAAAAATTAATCTAACACTTCACTAGCATCATCTTCCTCTCCCAAGCAATATATACCAAAGACGTTCTCTATGCATACATGCTTGAGTCACATCTCATCTATCGATTCCAATTGCAATTAAACCATCAAGCCAACCAGATGATCATATTCGAATCAACAAAATTGAATTTCAAAGCATAGTTGGCGCCCTTTAATACCTCACCTTTACTTGCCCTAATATTACTCATGCTATAGCTAAATTACTCATGCTATAACTAAATTTTACTAACATTTTCCTCAACACTTCTATTCCAACCTTAGAATGCTGTCAAACACATCCTTCAATGTCTCATAGTTACTCTCAACTGTCACTCAAATTTTGTCTCAAAGTTCTCTAACATTAAATGGTTTTTGTGATGTAGATTGGGTCAGATATCTCACTAGCCAAGTACTATAGATAGTTGTATCTTCCTTGGTTCCAATTATGTCTCTTGGTCTTCCAAGAAGCAAACTACTATTACTCGATGTAGGACGAAGCAAAATATCAGGCATTTGCTTCTACTGTCATTGAATTAACATGGATTAGTTATCTCTTGCATGACCTTGGACTTCACATCACCCAAACGTACACCTCACTTTTCTATGGTAATCGTACTGTATTTCACATGACAAAAAATCCTCTTTTTGATGCTTGCACCAAGCATATTGAACTTAGTTACCATTTGGTTTGGGAAAAAGTTACTTTTGGCAATCTTGTTACCAAGTATATTCCTTCTTCATTATATAATGCAGATATTTTAACTAAATCACTTTCAAAGAAATCTTTCAAGGAGTTTGAGGTCCAGTTGGGTGTTCATCATCTTCCTCTCCCCAGCTTGAGACGGCTTGATAAAGTCTTTGTTTCACTTACCAAAAATAATAAATTTGATATTGATGAAGATCATGGTAGAAAACAAAACAAAAAGAGGAAGTCAACAAAATATTACATTTTGATTCCAAACGGTCCAGAGATCCCACATTTCATGGCAAAAAAAACTTATAACAAATATGACAATTTGTCCTACATAGCTAAAGGCTTTACCTATTAATTTCTAAACAAATAAAACAAAATTTTTGGAGTTGATTGATTTGTTACTGTTGTATTCATCTTATTTTTTGTGTTGAACTCTTGTATGTTAATACATGACGGAGTGCCTTGCTCAAACGTGAAGACAAAGTAAATAGAATTTTATTTCATCATTTTCTTAAACTCCTTCTCCATCTCCTGTATTTTTCATTTTTCTTTCTTTTTTTTTTTAAAAAAAAATTCTTCGGTTTTATCATATCATTTCTTAGAGTTTTTTCCCAATATTTTTATGGGTTTCGATCCATTTTCATCCCGTAGATTTTTTTTTCATTTGATACTTTGAATTTATTTGTAAAATCTAACCATCAATATTTTCGCATTTTCCAATATTTTGATCTTGTTTATGAGTAATCACTCATTTAAAATTTTAGTCTTTATCCATCTTCCTACTATTGATAATTTCTGTTTCATGAGAAAGAGAGTTAGCCTTATTTGCCTCTCCATGCGAAGAATCGTGTTAGCTTAATTATCTTACCATGCAGAGCCTCAACCATGTAAGAAAAAAAGATGTTAATTAGCTTAATGTACATTACTGATTCATTGTCTGTAAACTGAAGTTTTTGGATCAAATAGTAGTTTTAATGTATGTCTCTCCGTCTCATAGCCATTATGTGTTTATATGTTGGGAATCATACATCCTCAATTTTTCTGAGCAACCAATCAATTTCTAATCCAAGTTGGTAGAAAGAAACAGCCTTGCCCAATATAACTTTCCAAGAAAGGGCCCAACACTCAATCTGATTAATTATATAAATGTGTACAACCCTGCATGGGTCCCATGGACCCTTGGGAAGCTTCAAGTTGCACTCTTGAGTCTTCATCTCATTGAATTATTGAACATGTCGTTTGGTGAGTAGTGGCCTGGCCCAAAAAGTTAAGACTCCCAAGAAGAACATGGGTACTTCAATAGCTTTATCAATTACCCACCATGAGAAAGAAAACCTCTCTACTTATTTATAGAGTACCAGAGAAGGAAAGGCATTTGCATGTTCATGCTGGTGTCCATCAAGACCTGCAGGAGAAGAGAGAGAGTACAGCTATACTTGCTCCCCGTAATGGAGCAATGGAAGCTGTACCCTCTCTCTTCCCCCGTTTATCTTTGATGATATGCTTCATATTCTGTACCTTTCTTCTCTCTTTGCGCAGATCAAGCTCAAAGTCTTGAGGAAGTGCATGTCTGAAGCAGAACTGAGATTGTAGTTGTGGATTTTATTACTGTATCGAGTAATACTTATCCGTGTATTTTCATTGTCTTTTTTGATCTGCTAATACTGCCTGAATCATATATATCAAAATGATCTGTGGGTGTTTGATCTATTTAACTTTTGGAAGTCTATTAACTTTTCTTAGACAGGGTCATACTCATTTGTAATAGTTCTTTGGTTTTGAAGTATGTTTTCTTCTCTCTCTGAGGTGGGTAGAAAATTCACACCTGGAAGCATGAACGCAGTAAAAGCAGCCATTTCAAGGAGGTAAAAATAGGGTTCAAGGCTCACTTTCTTGCTGCTGGACTCTTCCACATATTGGCCTGTAAGTGACTGTGGGATCATCAATTCATCAATCCAAGAAGCAACAAGCTGGGTTCTAATAGTTCTAATAGCTGGTGATCAAAATCTTTCAATTAATGTAGAGTGACATGGTAAACAGATCCTTGCAGCTATCTGTGTAGTGTAGACTTACTCAGAGCATCCATACCCATGTTCAGTGGTGGTTGTTAATGGATATGTGCTAGAGAAAAAGGACTTATACTGTCTTTAATTTATTTACTTATTTTTTTATCTTTCTTAACTTGTAAATGCACTGTACTGTAGTTAGTTGATCTTCTTGTATTTTCAGGCAAAGTTTGCCTCCTGAAATTTCATGTAGTTAATGAAATCCATTGCCCACAAGTCCAACAGTTGGAAAAAGTGATTAAATCACTTGCCTTTTTAAGTCTCCATATTAGAATGATTTTCTGAGCTTCATGTTTGATCTTCTGACTTTAATATCTTTTGTGAAAACCCTCGTATGTGCTCCAACCACAGAGTGGACACTAGATCGATACCAAAGTGATGTTAATCCAAATCCAAGTAATATTCCAGCCCATGCTTTTAGTTTAAAACAGCAATAAAAGTTGAAAAATAGGAAATAAAGTATCCTTAAAGGCCAGCACTGAAATAAAATGATCTTGGAAACATGATGTATTTGCGGTTTGGATTTGGATCCAATGGAGATCTAGTTAATCTTCTGGCTTAATGTGGAGTCATAGAACTCAAACCCATCATTATTTATGAACAGATTGTTAGGGATTACTCAGAGATTGATATATGCTTCTATGATGGTGTTGGATTGATTTGCAGGACTAGAATGTAGTAAATGGGCTTATTCAATTTATTTAAATGTTACTAATTAATAATCTACTGGATTAGCTTAATCTACCAATTTCAAGTGTTCAGTCAAATCAGAATATTTAACAATGAAATTGACTGGTTGCAGAACATTTCATACAGAAAACACATGTCTGTAGCAGAACTAGACAGTTATGGATTTCTTTGCAGGCTAGGATAATGCCGTTCTAGATTGTCTTTATCTGCTACTAGCTATTGATGGTGATCTCTATGTTATGGGTATATATTTCTTTTCTTTCTAAGATTTTTCCCTTTTTTCTTTTTCTTTTTTTTTTTCTTTTAAAAAAAAAGATTTAAACCTTGATAAACACTTCCCTTGATAAGTTGAAAATCCATGATTTAGAGGCTGAAACACTCTAAAGCAGCCATTATTATGAAAGGCCTTTTATGGATGTTGTATGTTAGGATTTGGGTTTCATCCTTTGGCTGATAAGACTCTTCAGAGTTAGCACTCTCCTCTGAAATCTTCAGAGGGCATGGCACACTGTATCGGCTGGTGGTGGGTCAAAGTGTTTTATATTTAAAAAACGCTTTGCTGCAAGAAGGAAAAACAACAGCACTGAATATGGTCCTACTACTTTTGTCTTTCTGAATTTGTAGAAGTATCATGTATTTGTTGCAGTGATGGACCACATCACACAAACAATAACATAAAAAGGATATTTAAGGAGAGAAAATTGAGTGAAATACTTTGTATCTTCAATCATTCTTATTCAACTATTTTATAACCTCATATTTATAGATGCTTATACCTAATAAAATAAAAACTCATAATAACAAAAAATATGAAAACTTTTAAGACTCAATTACTTAAATATAAAACCTAAATATACCACTAAAATCAAAAAACATATTGTAACTAACTTTTAGAAACCAGATCAAATCTAATTTTTAAAATTTACTTTCTAATATATACCCTTCAACTTGATTTGTGACTCCAAATAGTATCATTAGCCTTTTATACTCTTTATAATAAAGAAGTTTAATAAAAATATTAGCAATTTAATCACGAGACTTTTTAAATTTCAATTACACTTTAATTTAATTTCATGATGCAAACTTTAGTAAAATGACATCTTCCTGGCCACCCTTCTAAAGAAAGAGAAACTCACCTTTCTCTTATATCAATATTCATGAAGGGACAAATTGGGTGGAAGATTGTTGGGTCTACGAGATCCACAATGCCTACAAACTATCTTTATTGGATTGAATTCAATCTAAGAATATTTAAATCCCAAGTATGTGTTTTCCTTCTCTAGATTTCTAGCATATCATGGTTTTCATTGTCATATATGTCCACTATGGCAAATCTAGAAAGCTTAGGAATAGTATGCATGTACCCTACATGATCTAGGGTTAAGAAATAGATAGGGGTACAACTTGGATGGGTTGGCCTAACGCAACCTAAACCCAACCCAATGTTTGGGCAAGCTTGTGCAAACATTTTCAATACTCAAATTGAGTTTGGGTAAAGTTTTGCAACTTGAACTCAATTTGGGTTGGGCTTGAATCAAAATTCGAACAATATGAGTTTAACTCAAACTCGATTTAATGTTTTTATAATATTTATAATTTTTATTATCTTGTGTAACCATACACCCTATTAAATTCACCTTCAAAAACTCATCTCAATGACTAAGACTATTCATCCCCTTCAATTAGGAGCTAATTCATTACAACCTTAAATTGATTGTCTAAGTCTATGAACTAGTTGTGCATAAATCATTTAGTTGTAAGGAATTTATGACTATGATTTTCAAGTAACTCCTAATGCACCTAAGTTATGTATAATGTAAGAGATGTAAGGCCTAAATGCTCAATAGTATAAAACATAAATGGGGTAGAGAAAGGAGAACCGAAATCATAATATAAATATTAATAAATTTCATTTATTGTTACATCATATCATGCTTTTAAGGCTTCTATCCCAATAAGATTAAAGTAGAGATTTTATATAACATGAAAAAAATAAAATAAAATCCTACGCTCTTTAAACCAAGGTTACAACCTATCTAAAAAAAGGAAAAAAAATTTACATTAGAAATAAAAATCTTATTCTCCTTATGGAGTTCAAAACCCAATCTAAAGAAACAAACAAAATCCATATATTAATCATTACATTCATATATAAAATAAAAAATAAAAATAAAACCATTCATTCATCCCTTTTTGCTACATGATGAATACAAACACCCTACAAAACAGAGTTAGAATGCCTAGGATTGGATTTAGCATGTTTTTTGTAACTTGGCTTTGATACCAATTATTAGGATACCCTTAAATCATAGGTACATGTTCTTTATCAACCTAGTGACACTAGATCTAATCACAATGGAAGACAAAAGTGAAAAATAAAGATCTAAGTAGAAATTTCACCTTTTGTCTAGTTGTTCCTAGATCAAGTTCCACTTATAGAAGATGATCCCGACCACCTAGCAATCTTCCACTTGATCAATCCTTTTTTGAGCTTTGACACTTATATAGAGAAGCTACATAACCTTTTTAGGGTGGGGGGAGTGGGGGTAGGGGTGTGAGAAAGAGAGAGAGAGAGAGAGAGAGAGAGAAAGAGAAAGAGAAAGAAAAAGACATGAAGGCTCTTTGGAAGACATTGGCTTAGAATTTAATCCTAAGTCCCTAAACGGCTTTATACAGACTTCCTTATGGGCTTAAGCGACATGAGTCATTTTGGGTTTGGGTCACTTAATTTAACTCATTGGGTCCTAATTAATTAATTAGGCAAAATAGTCTATAATTAATTAATTAGCCCAATCTAGAAAAACCAAACTTGATTAATCATAAATTCCTAGGCAACCTCATGCTTTTACCATAATGTCTTTATGTACATAAATGATTAATTCTTCGTAAAACCTCAAAACTTTGTGCCAAAATAGAATATGAGTTGGAGTGAGAACTATTGGGACCCATAGGAAAATAGTGACTCATTTATAATGCAATTCTAAAGTTGATTCAATAATTCACTAAAACAAGTCAATTGCACTTCAATATATAATGAAATTATATCAAAATAAAAATGATTAAAACCAATTTAATCAATTTCTCAGGTTTGTAACCTGCCATTGCATGCAATCTTCCTATAATCTTGTGTTTGTAATCTAATCAGGTAGATAATATCAACCTCTTAAAATTACCTCTACAATCCCTATGATTTATATCTTCTTATTTTATGATCAACTGACATACTTTTAGTTCACAAAGAACATATGTCAAATTCCACTTAAAGAATTATTGCATGGATCACCTAAGGTGTCACCATGTCTCAATCTCATGAGATATCATGGTGCTTATCTTAAGAATATTTGTTATAACTTGCCTTAATTAATAGTGATCCAATTCATAAGTAGTATATAACTACCTTGGGTTCTCACCCATAAGTTAAACTAACTAAAGACTTCAATATTAGATCAATATTATCTCAAAGTGGGGATCTCATGCAGCATTATAACTTGGTGAATCATGACTATTTAATAGCCAATGTTATGATTCATTGTAGGTCTAGTCTAATATATAACCATAGATACTAGTTCACTCACAATGGGAAACTCATCCCGATGACCAAGTCAAGTTATCCTTCCAATTTTGAGGTAGTGCACTATAGTCTTTGATTGATTGCCTAATTTCATGAACCATTTATGAAAAACTTATCATCTTTCAAGGAAACCATAACTAGAATCTTCTATGCAACTAGGGATCAACGTTGTTCTAGATATATCATCATATTGTGACTCAAACCATTCTTCATTGACCAATGATTTTGCAAGACCCTTGTGCTTAATGTGTTTTTTGCCTTCTTGAGTCAAAAGATAATAACTCTTTGGTGCTAAAAAGAGTGCTACCTCACACATGATAAACAATGTAGGCAAACTTTATCATATTAAATCATATGATGAGAATGATGTTATTTATGTTGTAGATGGAAATAGTCTACTTATTTCTAATATTGGAGATGTTTGTGTTCTTGAAAATGAAGGAAAATCGGATTTAAAAGCTAGGTTAATAGTTCCTAATTTGAAGAAAAATTTGTTACCTATTGAAAAATTTACTACATATAATTTATGTAACTTTGAATTCACCTCATCTAACTTTTTTTGTTGAGGATAAAAATGAAAGGACAATAGCAAGGGAGCATAAGAAAAGACAATTTTATGCTTTGGATGGAAACTATCAAGGGATATTTAGTGTAATAAAGAAAGGTATTTCTTCATCAATTTAGCATCAATGAATTAAACATCCAAATTCCAAGATTCTTTCTTTATTAAAGAAAAAGTTATTAATATAACCTATTAGGTAACAAAACCTTTTTTTGTATTAGTTGTCAAATGGAGAAGAGTTGTACATTGTATTTTCATTATTCAAATAAACTTTCTAAATTTCTTATTGATAAGATATAATCTTTGGGGTCTAGCTCATGTAACTAAAATTTATGTTATATTTGTTGATGATTATTCATGATTTACATGGCTTTATCCTTCAAAATAGAAATTTGAATTTTTTGTCTTTTTCTATAAGTTTCAAAAATTGGTAGAAAATTAGTTTGACTGAAGAATTAAAGTATTTCAATGTGATGGTATAGGAGAAATTAGCTCTAATATTTTTCTTGAGCGTCTTCAGAATAGTAGAATAAAATTATATGTTTCATGTCCTAGAACTCTTGAACAAAAGAGAATAGTCGTGCAAAAACACCAGCATATTGTTGAAACAGGATCAACTATGCTTTTTTGCACCAACTTGCCATTATCTCTTTGGGCTAAAGTCTTTCTTATATTTGTTATCTTACAAACATATTGTCCTCTTCAACTCTTAATAATGTTAGCCCTTACTTTAAGCTTTGTAAAAGGCATCCTAATTATAGTGGCTTACGAGTGCTAGGATGTCAATGCTTTCCATCACTATATTATCAAAGTAATTCAAAGTTTACCAAGAAAACTTATCCATGTACCTTTCTCGGATATAGCGTGATTCATAAGGGTTATAGATGCTTGAAACCTCAAATAAGGCAGGTTTATATTTCTAAATTGTTTGTTTATGAAGGCACCTTTCCTTACAACTCCTTACATGTGGTCTGTAATTCTATAAATTTGGAAATGTATGACTTTCTTTCTTTGAAAGAATAGTTTAGTTCAACTAACTAATAAAGAATCTACCTCCCCAATTGATTCACAAAATCCAAGAAGTTTGACGAAGTTCGAGGAAGAAAGTTATAATATTTTCCCTTATTATTGTAACGTTGGTTTTGTTGCAAATTATATTTCAAATATTATAGGAAATAATGAAGAAAATCAACCTAGCTTGAATGGTACAAATAACTTAACTTCTCCTATAAATTCTACTTCTATTCTCATGGCTCCATCTGATAAAGGAAACTCTGATAAAGGAAACTCCAACTCAGCCAGCTGCAGCTGATAACGCAATCTGCCTCTCCATAGCCAGCTGATAACGCAATCTTCCTCTCCATATTTGTACTGTGGAAAATCAGCCAGCTGATAACGCAATCTGCCTCTCCATATTTGTAATGTGGAAAATCAAGGCTGGAAGGAAATCTTACTTACCTATTTTGTGTAATATTCCATTTTCTGTGTAAAGAAAGTATGTATTGTTTATTTATTCTTTAGAAAACAATCAGTAAAGTGAGGTGAAATTCAACCTTTCAAAATTGGTTGCTGTTCTTCACCATCTACTATAACTTTAGATAATTCAATTCCAACTATAGATGAATGTCTTGCACGTGCTTTTTCTTTCATTTAAGCTTAACTTGAACACAATGTCACGTCACAAGTTTTTCCAACTAAGTTAGTGCCATAAATTTGACCCATTCAAGCCAGAAAGTCACCTTCTTATCTCAGTGACTATATATGTTGCTCTTGCTACTTCATCACCAACCTCTTCTTATGTGCATGATCTCATTCCATCTAAATTATAGACCTTGAAAACTACTCTCAAGGATTTACGTTGTACTAATTCCATGAAAATGAACTTCAAACCCTTCATGATAATAACACATGAGAGCTTATTCCTCAACCATCTAGAATCAATGTTGTTGTCTCCAAATGAGCATATTATGTTAGGACATTGAGTCTTGTCTATATGTTGGTAATTTTTTTCTAATTAATGTTTGGTTATAGAAGTCTTTTTAGATAGTGACTTGCTTTCCATTAAATATCAAAGGTTGTTGTTCGTCCAACTGGGAAATCACAGGTACATTTAAAAAGGTTTGGCTGATTGCATATAAGGCTCTTTTGAGGTATAAAAGGTTCAATATCGTTTTTGAGCTTAAAAAGTTTTTAAAATGTTTTTTAAAAATAGGGACCGCTCAAGCGGTTAATCTTACTCAAGCAATTAGAGCACTCAAGTAGTCATGTCAGTCCTGCCAAGTTTAGAAATGTATTTTGAATGAATTTCAATCAAACTCAAATTTGAAAACTTGAAATACCGAAATCCTTATGGTTTTTGCCTATAAATACCTCTCTTGTAACCCTTTAAGGGTTAGAGTTTTGGGCTTAGAAATTTAGGCTTAAAAATCATAGAGATTTTAGAGTTTGTTGGAGACCTTTTATTCTTTAGAGGTACTCTTTGAAAGGAAAGCCTAATTTGCTACACCATTCTCATTCTCTCATTCAATGATTTGATTCTTTAAATTGTTGGTTGAAGACCATAATCCCTTCGAAGAGACCGAAAGATCTACTTGGGAGCAACATGTAGTTGTTGCATCGTGGACGTAGATCTAGTTGTAAGTATTGGAGAGCAAGTCTTTAGGGTAAAACGGTCAGGTAAATCTGTGTGACTTGATTTCGAATAGTGGATTTAGATTGATAGGTCTTAAACCTCGTGGTTTTTTATCTTCACAGGTTTGTGGGGGTTTTCCATATAAAAAATCATGTGTCTCATTGTATGTCTCTTTATATTTAATATAAGGTTTGAATTGCTTAGAATGGGTTAATTTGTTTTAACCAAATATCTTGCAGGGCTATTATAAAAGGTTTATATTTATTCCTGCATATTTTCTGGTTGAAGATATTAAATATATTGGATTGATTGATTAATTGGTTGTTGAGTTTACCAAATTGGTTATCTTATGGTAGTTATACCTATAACTAATTATTGATTTGTGGGATTTTTGTTGAGTTCGTTAGGTTGGTCATTCTGGTAGTGATTATTATTATCCCTAACATAGTTCAACATATACAATTAATCTTTGGATATCAACAATAAAAATCAGATTTTTAATTAGGGTAAAATTTATTTGAATATCCAAGTTATGCTTATAATATCTTGGGATAAGAAAAGTGATTATAATTTACAAATATTATTTTAAATTTTTGAAATCACTCATTCACCCCCACTCCCCCTTTGGGTGTTCTCTTTTGAACTTTCGGTTATTATTAGTCGTATTCAAAGCAATACTCGTTTTTTATATTATATTAAATATAAAGAAGATGATTCTATTGATCATGTTAAGTCTAATTTGGTTGTAAAAGGTTTCACACAAGTATCAAGAGTGGATTACAACAAAATGTCAATCCTATGGTTCAACCAACTAGCATTCATCTTGTCATAGTTTTATCTTTCTCTTTTAATTGGAGGATGTGCTAGTTGGACATAAAGAACATGTTCTTGCATGGGCACCTAAAGGAGACGGTCTACATGGAGCAATTTTTGGGATTTATTGATTTTTTTCCTAATTATGTGTGTTTATTATCTCATGATTGGTTCGATTGCCTCTCACAATTTTTGCTCCAATTTAATTTCTATTGTAGCAAAGTAGACTCATCTTTATTTATTTATCGTACTCATGACATTACTATAGTTCTTCTCATTTATGTGGCTGATGTTCTTATTACAGGAAACAATAACCAATTTATTGTAAGTCTCCTTGAGAAATTCAATCATGAATTTGCAATTAAAGATCTTGACTCATTACATTATCTTCTTGGTGTGGAGTTTAAATATTTTGATGAAAAAGTCTTTCTGTCTCAACATAAATGTAAACATGACCTACTTTCCAGAACTAAGATACTTGACAGTAATCCCACTACCACACCTCAAGTTCTTACACACAAGCCTTCTCATTCAAACAAAGTCTTAATTGATGCTATTACTTTTCAAAATATTGTTGAAGCCCTCCAATACTTAGATTTCATAGGGAAAATATTATTTACGCAGTTAATTGGGTATGTCAATCTTTTAGTAACCCTATTGTGACTCACTTGAAGGTTGTAAATCATATCTTAAGATACCTTAAAAGAATCCAACACTTTGGTTTACATTATTTTTCCACCTGTCTAATATCTCTTTATGGATTTAGTGTTGCCAATTGGGCAATTTATCCCACTACAAGAAGGAGCACCATGGGTTATTATGTCTTTATTGGAGCAAATTATATCTCTGCTCACTCGAACACCAAGGCAGAGTATTGCTCTTTGGCCTTCTTTATAGTTGAGTTAACTTGGATTACTTATCTTCTACGAGATATTGGTGTGCCCTTCTCTAACCACAAAAATTATTTTATGACAATATTAGAGCTCTTAAAATGTCCGTTAATCCAATGTTTCATGCATGCTTGTTCTAAACATATTGAGTTCGATTATCATTTTATATGAAAGAAAATAGTTATATAAGCACTCTTATTACTCATTATGTTTTCACATATTCTCAATTTGTTGATATTTTTATCAAATCTTTATCAAAGGATGTCTTCACTATGTTTTGGGATAAGCTAGGCACCCACGTTCACTCTCACTCTAGCTTGAGAGAACATATCTCCATAGCCTGTCCTTTTGATAGAAGGATCATAGACAACATTAATTAGGTATGAAATAGTTGTCAAATCTTTCTTTTTATTTGCATCTTAGATGTGATTTAATTGGCCATATGAAATTGAAATTTAGTGGAAAGAAAAGTTAGTAATATTCAGAGCCTGATCAACATAATAAATATGACTATCCATTGCATGAAGTGATGATTTGAATGTTCTATTGTCAATTATCCGTAATTTTGAATCAATTTTGTCCTTGTTTGTTGTCTTGAGTGTCTCTTGAGTGTCAATTATCAGTAATAATTCCGTGATTTTATTATTCTACTAAATAAAGTTAACAATACATATATTCCCTTTGCATCTAATAAACAATAATAAAAAATACAAAATACAAAGACAGTTAAATTTATATTTGTAATGAATATCTCCCATCAATCCATAAATTTTAATTTTGACGCCTTGCCTCTCCTGCCAAGAGGCCACGTTGATAGCCACGTTACACCAGCAATAAGACACGTAAAGAAACTGATGCCACGTGTAGGAATGCATGGAAAGCCATTTGCCAAGCATAAGCCTCGCATTTGAAGCCCAGTCTCACCCTTAAATGGTCCTGTGCACCCTTTTTTCGGGTAAAGATAGAAGAAAGCAAAGCGAAGGAGGAAAAAAGAAAGCCATGTCGACACATCCTGAAGTTCCCGGCGAGCCCACTCATACCACCACCGCCCTTCTCGAGACAGCCACATCTGCCATCCAAGGATTCGGCCCTATCAACAAAATTCACCAACACCTCTGCGCGTAGCCCTTCTTATTCTTCCTCTTTTTTTGTAGATTCTTCTGAGTCGATGATATTTTTTTTAAGATAATCTTAATTATTAATTCTGGGTCTGTAGGTTCCATTTCTATGGCCATGACATGACGCGGCAAGTGGAAGCGCATCACTTCTGCGCGCACCAGAACGAGGAGATGCGGCAGTGCCTGATATATGATGGTCCGGAGGCAGACGCTAAGCTTATTGGGTTGGAATACATCATATCCGAGAATCTTTTCATGACGCTACCCGATATGGAGAAGCCGCTGTGGCACTCTCACGAGTTTGAGGTGAAGAGCGGCGTCCTTTTCATGCCCAGGATGCCAGCACTGGTGGAGAGGCAGGACCTGGAGAAGGTGTGCAAGACGTATGGGAAGACAATTCACTTCTGGCAGGTTGACAGAGGTGATAATCTCCCTCTTGGTCTCCCTCAGATCATGATGGCGCTCTCTAGGGATGGCCAGCTTGATGAAAAATTGGCACGTGGTAAGTGCCTAGTATCTAGTGTTTATTATTATCTTGGGATAATGCTATGAGCTGCAACATTGCAGTTTCCCCTAGGGATTCATTTTTTGTGATCTCAACGAGTGTCATTCGTTTGATAATTAATGGCAGATTGTGAGAAGCGCTTTGGAGTGATATTTGATAAGGAGAGGGAGAACAGAGCGTACATGAAAGGCCCAGAGCACGGCATACATCCATTGGCAAATGGTGCAGGGACGGGGCTCCAGACGAAGCTGAGAGAGGTTGATTGCAAGCCCACAGAGTCTGTTCCTAGGGTTTTTGTGTGAGTAATATACCAGTGGGTCAGAGACAGTACATAAAATAGTAAATTGGGGTTTATAGGTGATGCTCTCTCCTTACGCTTGAGTGGCAGATAAAGTAGTATGTAGTGGTAGATATATAGTACACAAGTGAGTAGAGAAAGTACATAAAAGTGTATGAGGGCCTATGTGATGTTCTGTGTTCGTCTATTGCTGTATCCCTTTCCTGTGTACATGGGGTCTTTCAACCTGTAATAGATAAGACTTGCTTTAAATTCATACCACCACTCAAAAAGTACGTGGCTCAGAAAAATGACTGGGTTCTCGTTATGGGCGACAGACTGAATGGAAAGAATGTCTCTGGCAACGAGATTTTCATTAATATCTACTGTCGGAGTAACCCAAGCAGTACTCCAATTTTTTTTGGAGGTATAACCACCAGTTCAACCAGATTTTTTTTTGGAGGAGGATTAAAGCGTACAGGATTCAGTAACGAAAGTGCCTGGACGAACTAAATGTTGTCAGCAATAGAGAATTTTCTGTAGGTTTTTTTCTGGCCCTAGCTCTCGTAGGGAAGTTACTTTGGGTTTGAGCTTGAATCAGTTGGTCATGATGGCTTCATTGATGGGCCTCCGCTGTCGGTCCGGCGGGATGGGTTACTGAATATTTGATTATGTAGATGCTTCCACTGGACGATGGGATGTTTTCGGATTATGAAAATTAGGCATTCGCCATTCCTACTAGGCATAAGTTCTGCAGCATTAAAGGCAAAAATGAGGTATCATAAAGCGTTTTTGTGAGAATTGAACTGAAATTTGGAGTAATTGATATTTGTTTGGGAGTTTTAGGTTATGTTTGGCTCGAAGTGGTACAAGAAAAAAAAAATAAGGAAAATAATTTTCTTTTTATGTTTGATTGTGTGACTAGAAATTTATATCAAGAAATAGTTAAAATGAATTAAATGGATTTAAAATAATATATAAAAAGATTTTTTATTTATTTATTTTAATTATTTTTCTTTGTATTTTTCCCTTCAATTTACAGTTAAGGCATCGATGTTTAATTGTAAGAACCGAAACTCCAATTTTGATTTGACAGCTTCGTGATACGAGTATATATATATATATATATATACCTAATTTTTTGAAGCGGATTTCCCTTTTTCTATGGAAGTTTTTTTATGTAAATTTATATATTCTTATTATTTTTCACATAAATTTATATATTTTTATTATGGCAAGTTTTTTTCTTTTTCTTCTTCTTCTTCTATTGCCTATTCTTCTTATTATGTAAGAGTACCAATAATACATATAAAATTTTTCAGGTATTGTTTTGGGGAGGGGGGGGGGGGGGGGGGGGGGGAGGTCAATTGTGGCTGTTTCAATGGGGTCAATTGTGACTGTTTCAATGGGATTAAGATATTAAAGATTAAAATCAATTACCAATGGTGCTATCTAAAGTAATTTTATTTCCAACTTTATTGCTTTAAATTATTATCATAAAGCGGATACTTTTAGAAAATAAAAATTCTTTTATTTAAAATTAAATTTATTTTTACACCAGCAATAAGTAGAATTTTATGTTGATCACCGTTTTAGTCTCTACCTCAAACATGTTATTGAAGATGGTAGTATAATTTTTACCCAAAAGTAATAATGGTAGTAATTAAAAGTAGGGAGAATTGTGTTTTGGGCCCAGTTGGGCCCAAAAATTAACATTTGATCTTCCAATCATTCATATTTAAGCCCAAGACCCAAACAAAATATGAAAATTAAGATGAAGGATATTGTCTTTCATTAATTCCTAAAATACTTTTATCTCTTATATGTCTATAAGTAAGTGTAAATTTTAATTTTTTTTGTATTTTTTTCCTTTTCTATTCCCTATTAAATATTACTCATTTCTAACTTTTTTTTCCTTTTTATTCTAATATATATTTCTATTTTATGTCAAATAAAAAGCAATAATATTTTTTTATTTTTCATTTTTAAAGATATTGAATCTTTTTGCTCTTATTAAAAGCAATGATAAAAATTTTGGGATTTTTCATTCAAATATTTTTTATCTTTTTGTATTTATCTTTTAGTTTAATTTTAATTTTTTATTTTAAATTTATATTACCCTTTCATCTATATTTTTCTCTTATTTTTAATTATTTTTTATATTTTCTAGATTAACCATATTTTTAAAAAAAATTAAATTAACTATCACTTCACTTTATTATATGTATATAGCTTTTTAATTTTTAATGTTTTTATTTTAAATTTTTTAAAAAGATAAATTTGTTGAAAAAAAAATAACTAAGATATGAAGTTCTAATATTATATTAATAATTTTTCTTATCTAGATAGATTAATGTAAAGTATTTTGACCCACAACAAGAAAATTGTCAATACAATTTTTTAGTTAAACTTTAAAAATTAAGTTTCAAATAAAATATATTATATAAAATTTTATCTAAAAATTATTGAAAGCGATATTTAATTTTTTTATTTATTGACTTTCAAACTTATCTAATTTTTTACTTAAAAGGTAATAGAACATGTTTACAAAAAAAAAAAAAAATTAGTTTTTCATTTTTTAAATAAATGAGTATAAATATATTAAAAGAATTAAAGATAATCTAAGTAAAAATTTTGATAAATATGATTATAATTTTAAATATAGATTCATTTGGATAAAATTTCACAAAAAAAAAAAAAATAGTGAAAGAAAGAACATTGCTAAAACTACAAAAACAAAATATGCAATTACAAAATTTTGATGATAAATTTAAAAATAAAATTCAAAACAATTCTTGAGTGAGAGAATTTGAGTGAGGGAAAAATCTTTGAGTGGAAAAAAATAGGAAAGTTTTTCAAAATCACTTGAAATCCATAACAAAAGGTAATCTTGTACACCCTTGTACAATTAATAAATTTGTCTTGTACAGTTAGTGTAATACCCTTATACAATAACTCAAATAACTCAAAATTTTATTTCTTATGTGTTAATTTTTGTAGAGAATGTCTTAATGAAATAGTTTGGTAAAAAAAAAAAAGAAAAAAAAAACTATCAATAATCGTCTTAATATCAAATTCAAGTTGTTTAAAAATCGTACAAAACCTATTAGGAGTCTTATATACCCTTGTACACTTAGCACATTTCCCTTGTACAATTAGTGTAATACTCTTGTACAATGACACAAATTTCATATTTGTCATAACTTAAACGTATTTCCAAAAAGAGACAATATAGAAAATAAAAATAAATAAAAATAAAAACTAGAAAAATATTTTAATACCAAACTCAAATATAATCTATATAATTTTTAGTTATTTGTTTTCATCTAAAACAAGTAAATATACCTTTCAACCCTTTTTATATAAAAATAAATAAATAAATCTCTACTATGTATTGATATAATCCACTTCTAAAATTAGGTCATATAAAAACATTTTAATTAAGTACTTAAAATAAAAACTCTTCATCCATTATCATTTTAATCGAGTACTTAAAATAAAAACTCTCAATCCATCCACTTTCTTTATTTTTCTTTTTCTTATTTTAATAAATTTTCAATTAATTCAAATCATTAAAAAAAATTCTTAATAAACAAATTTGTAGCATTTCATAGAACTTATTAGTAAAAGTCATGTTCAAAAAGTTATTAAAATAAGGAAGGAAGAAGATTAAAAAAAAAATTGAACTTTTTATTTTATAATAGTAAAAAAAAACTTTAAAATACTTTTTAGTATAAAAAAATTAAAATAGTGAATATATTTATTTTAAATGGTATTTTAATCATTAAATTATTTACTTCTAAAATGTAAACTATAAAAATAAATGTAAAAGATAATTTTTATTTATTTAAATTAATTTTTTTTTAGAAAATATTTTCCAAAATAGTCTTAATATAATTTTTGTTTATTTATAATTTAAAAATAAAAAATAATGTAATTTTTCAATTATTTATAAAAGAGTTTTAACAAAATGAAAAATTCAAAAATGGTTAAATAAAAAAGAAGAGTGGCAAGTAGTAGAATAAAGACAAAAATGAGTCAAGTGGGTATTTTTGTCGATTACTGTCTCATATCCTTGGGTTTAAATATGGATGGTTGGAGGATCAAATGTTAATTTTTGGGCTCAGCTGAGCCCAAAACACAATTCTCCCTTAAAAGTATAACGATAAATAGTAATCTATCTATCATTCATCATCATTTCCATCTTTATATTAAATATGTTATTAGTGATCTTGTTTTTACCTAAAAGTAATAACTAAAAGTACCATTATACTAGGATGTATTAATTTATTAGGCTTTTTATTGTCATTATTATGATTTTGACAATGATTATTAAATAATAGGTAAAAAATATATATTATTTATTAAAATAAAAACAATTTTACTGGTTTAAATTTTTAATTAAACAAAAATGTACTCTTTTTACATATTTAATAAAAAAAAATTAGTTTTTCTTTTTTTAAAAAAATATCAATTTATTATGATGGGAATTATATTCAAAATTTTAATGCAAAAATTTTTTAAATTTTAATTTTATATACCTTCAAATATTGCTCTTAAAATTAAATACTCTTAAAGAATTATCATTACTAATTTTTTATTGAATGAAATTAAAGGTAAGTTAACATTTTATTTTTTTTAAGAAAACAAAAAATTCAGTTTCAACTTATGGATGGTGTTTTTTTTTCTTTTAAATTTTGGTTTATTATTCTATAAAAAAAATTAAAAATAAAAATATAAAAAATGAGACTCATAATATAAAAATTATAAATATAAAAATATTATAAATGCTAAACAGAATAAAATATTATATATATATATAGTATTTATTTATTTATTATTAATTATTATAGGTGAGCATATATTTTATATTAAAAACTAATTTATTTTAATGCATTAATTACAATGATGTTAAAATAAAAAATGAATAAATGAATTTTATTTTTAAAAAATAAAGTTTGCTTTTCTAATTCAATAGATTTTCAAAAATAGGGAAAAAAGGAGAAGAAGAATTATTTTACAAAATTAATTAAAATCAAAGTATTAAAAAAGAAAAAAATTTAATTTATTTAATTGTAATATAAAACTTAATTTTATTTGGTGAGAAGGTGAGAATGGCGGGGATTGGGGAGGGAAAATGCAAAGAAAAAAAAAAAAAGAAAAGGATGGGAGGTCCACCAATTGAGCCGCTCAAGTGAGGGAAAAAAAGTCAAAAAGAAAAAGAGACAATTATCTTTTGGATCTAGTTGAACTCAAAAATTAAGTTTTGGTCCATATAAGTATGTTATTTAAGCTCAAGACCTAAAGAAAGTGTGAAAATTGAAAAGAATGATATGAAATTTTTTATCTTTTCAAAAATGACTTTTATTGACTATGAAAAAAAATAGTAAAAAAATATTTTTTTATTTTTATTTTTTTAAAACCTCAATAAAATTTAATTTAATTTACTGATTTGGAAAAAAATATATATCTTTTTTCAAAAAAATAAAAATAAATTATTATTATTATTATTATTATTATTATTATTATTATTATTTAAAAATCAAACATCTTAGAAAATATATATTTTTAAAATTGTGTGTATATAAAATAACTAAAAATATGTCAAAATTAATTTTTTAAAATGATATATTTTTAGAATATATTTTTAAAAAAAATTAGTTTTCTAAAAATTAGGTTTTTTTCTAGCCCTAGCTCTCGTAGGGAAGTTGCGTTGGGTTTGAGCTTGAATCAGTTGGTCACGATGGCTTCATTGATGGGCCTCCGCTGTCGGTCCGGCGGGATGGGTTACTGAATATTTGAATATGTAGATGCTTCCACTGGACAATGGGATGTTTTCGGATTATGAAAATCAGGCCTTTGCCATTCCTACTAGGCATAAGTTCTGCAGCATTAAAGGCAAAAATGAGGTATCATAAAGCGTTTTTGTGAGAATTGAACTGAAATTTGGAGTAACTGATATTTGTTTGGGACTTTTAGGTTATGTTTGCCTCGAAGTGGTACAAGAACAAGAAAAAAAAAATTAAGAAAAATAATTTTCTTTTTATGTTTGATTGTGTCTTGGACAATATCAAATAAAATTAAATATAATTAAAATTAATTAAATATTTATATCTAAAAAGATTAAAAATTTATATCAAGAAATAGTTAAAATAAATTAAATGGATTTAAAATAATATATAAAAATATTTTTTTATTTATTTTTCTTTATATTTTTCCCTTCAATTTACAGTTAGGATACTAATGTTTTAATTGTAAGAACCGAGCTCCAATTTTGATTTGACAATTTCGTGATACGAGTATATATATATTCCTAATTTTTTGAAGTGGATTTCCTTTTTTCTATGGAAGTTTTTTTTATATAAATATATTATTCTTATTATTTTTTTCACATAAATTTATATATTTTTATTATGTCCAAGTTTTTTTTTTTTTCCTTCTTCTTCTATTACCTATTCTTCTTATTACGTAAGAGTACCAATAATACATATAAAATTTTTCAGGTATTGTTGGGGGGGGGGGGCGTCAATTGTGGCTGTTTCAATGGGGTCAATTGTGACTGTTTCAATGGGATTAAAATATTAAAGATTAAATTCAATTACCAATGGTGCTATCTAAAGTAATTTTATTTCCAACTCTATTGCTTTTAAATTATTATCATAAAGCGGGTACTTTTAGAAAATAAAAATTCTTTTATTTAAAATTAAATTTATTTTTACACCAACAATAAGTAGAATTTTATGCAATTTTATGCACTGACCGATCACCATTTTAGTCTTTACATCAAACATGTTATTAAAGATGGTAGTATAGTTTTTACCTAAAAGTAATAATGTTAGTAATTAAAAGTATATCGATAAATAGTAATCTATCACTCATTCATCACCATTTCAATCTCTATATCAAATATGTTACTGGTGACAATCTTGTTTTTACCTAAAAGTAATAACTAAAATTATCATTATAAATAGTAGAATGTATTAGCTTATTAAGTTTTTTATTGTCATTATTATGATTTTGATAACAATTATTAAATAATAGGTAAAAAAACATATAATGTGCTTTTTAAAAACATTATTTATTAAAATAAAAACAATTTTACCGGTTTAAGTTTTTAATTAAACAAAAATGTACTTTTGTTACATATTTAATATAAAAAAATTAGTTTTTTTAAATATCAATTTATTATGATGGGAATTATATTTAAAATTTTAATTTTATATACCTTCAAATATTGTGCTTAAAATTAAATACTCTTAAAGAATTATCATTACTAATTTTTTGTTGAATGAAATTAAAGGTAAGGTTTTTTTTTTTAAGAAAACAAAAAATTCAGTTTCAACTTATGGATGGTGTTTTCTTTTCTTTTAAATTTAGGTTTAATATTCTATAAAAAAAATTAAAAATATTAATATAAAAAATGAGACTCATAATATAAAAATTATAAATATAAAAATATTATAAATGCTAAACAGAATAAAATATTATCTATATTTATAGCATTTATTTATTTATTTATTTATTAGATTATTAATTATTATAGGTGAGCATATTTTTATATTAAAAATTAATTTATTTTAATGCATTAATTACAATGATGTTAAAATAAAATTTAATTCAAAAATGAATAAATGAATTGTATTTTTAAAAAATAAAGTTTGCTTTTCTTATTCAATAGATTTTCAAAAATAGGGAAAAAAGGAGGAGAAGAATTATTTTACAAAATTAATTAAAATCAAAGTATTAAAAAAGAACAAAATTTAATTTATTTAATTGTAATATAAAACATAATTTGATTTGGTGAGAATGTGAGAATGCAGCAGCGGGGATTGGGGTGGGAAAATGCAAAGAAAAAAAAAAAAAAAAAGGAAGAAAAAGGTGGGGAGGTCCACCAATTGAGCCGTTCTAGTGAGGAAAAAAAGTCAAAAAGAAAAAGGAACAATTATGTTTTTGGACCTAGTTAGGCTCAAAAATTAAGATTTGATCCATATAAGTTCACCATTTAAACCCAAAATCTAGAGAAAGTATAAAAATTGAGAAGAATGATATGAATTTTTTATCTTTCCAAAAATGATCTTTATTGACTATGAAAAAAAAAATAGTAGAAAAATATTAATTTTAATTTTAATTTTTTTTGTAAACCTCAATAAAATTTAATTTAATTTAGTGATTTGGAAAAAAATACATCATTTTCCAAAAAAATATAAAAATAAATTATTATTATTATAATTATTTAAAAATCAAACATCTTGGAAAATATATATTTTTAAAATTGTGTATATAAAAAATAACTAAAAATATGTCAAAATTATTTTTTTTAAATGATATATTTTAGAATATATTTGTTTAAAAAATTAGTTTTCTAAAAATAATAAATTTTCAGAATAATTATTAAAAAAAATTAAGATAAAAAGTTTGTCAAATATTGTGATAAAAAATACTTAAAATAGTTTTGAAGGGTATATTGGTTTCTTCACATTTTATATTCTTCTCATCAATTATACGACTTTTATGGGTCAAATCTTAATTTTTAGGTCCAGTTGGGTCCAAAACACAATTGTCTCAAAGAAAAAAAGATGAAGGAGCCCACTTTTAGCTTATTAGAGGGCAATTTTGGAAATACATATGAAATTACTATTCTAGTACATGAAATAGGGATTAATTTCCCCAAAATATACTTCTAACAAAAATGGCTTTTTTGAGTTCTAAAATTATCTATATTTTAAGGATAAGACATCTTCATATAATTCCCCCTTAAATTAAGAAGGTATTTGGTAAAATTTAATACTTATTACTTAATAATTTAAGTTGATTTTAAGTTAAATCATACTTAAATTAATAACTTAAAACTTATTACTTAATTTCTTTTAAGTATTAAAGTTGTTTAATAAAATTAATTTAAAACACATTTTAAATCACTCATCACATTAATATATTTATGCTCATAAATTATAACTAGGATAAAGGAGATTGAATAACAGTGGAGGTCGTAGAGTAGCAAAGGAAACCTGAAAGTAATTGAGGCAAATAAAAGTAAAAAAGATAAAATGAACTCAAAATTTTAAAGTCACTAGGTAAAGTGAACTTAAAATTTATTATAAATTATCAAATTGACTTATTTTATTCTTCTTTATTTTAATTAATTAATATACATATATTCACTAATCTTGAGTCATAAATTTATTAACTAAACATTTATATTTAAAGTATCATAGATACACAAGATAATCAAAAAAATATATTTACTATATATAAAAATAAGTTGTGAATACAGAGTTATAGTCGTAAATTATACTAAACATATGTAAATAAGATAAAACAAATTTGATATTAAGAATAAATTAATTATTTTGATTTAATACTTAAAGTTATGTTTTACTTTAAATTATTTTATCAAATAAGTTTAATCTATTTAATAACTTAAATTAAATCATTAAATTAATTTAGGAAACACCCTCAAAGTTAATTTAAACCTTTTGTTCTCCTCTTACCCTTATAAAACACCAAGCAAGTTTGTATGCATGTGAAAATCCATCTTATTGCTTAATGGAAGTCAACCACATACTACCACCCTTCAAGGGTTTCAACCATATATATGCCCACATTTAATTATGATTGTGACACAAGACTCATCATATAGTGATTCAGGATATAAATACTTCTTTATGAGACATTTCATAGTGCCTTTATAACTAGTTCAAAGGGAATTTCATCATCTCATGTGGTGCGTCGGTGCTCAATGGATTATTATGATCACGTTTTTCCTTTGAAGTATTGAAATCATCAATAAATTTTGGACATAACCCATGTAGGTGGATAGATTTGTAATCATTGGGTTAGTTGCTTACACTTGATTGGTTACTTTTTTGTGCTTAATAATTAGAAATTTAACTAAAGTTTGATGTCATAATGCTACCATCATTAAGGTTTGCCTCATGATGATTGATGCAAGAATATTTAGTTGTTAGTATATGGTGTAAAGGATGAAGGATTGGAACTATTTATGGACTTTTCAAATATAAAATTTTAATATTTAACATTTTTTTTTAATATTCTATGCTATGTTATTTCTTTTTCTTTTTTCTTTTTTGTGGAAAATTTTGAACGATTAGAGAACTAATAGTCATTAAAGTTATGTTTGGTTCTCGATATATATTAAGAAAAATAATTTTCTCATATTTATTATATTTTAAAAAAATATCTACGAAAATCAAATATATTCAAAACTAATAAAAAACTTATGTATTTTTTAAATTATTTAATTTTTATATCGATGAATTAAAATAAGTGAATGAGTTTAAAGTAATGAATGAAAATAATTGATTGATTTTAAATCTATTTTTATTTTTCTTTATTTTTTCTTTTTTTTTATACTTTTCCTCTCTATTTTTATTTGTCATGCATTTTCTTACAACTTTTCCAACAACCAAACATACCCTAAATGTCATAGTTGTTTTAATATAATATTTTGTGGGATAATATTGAAATTTTAAATTATTGCACAAAGTCAATAGAGTCATTAGAATGTATCATTTGTCCACGTTGAGGGCCAAGATTAAAGTGTACCCTGTTCCCACGAGGAAAGTGAGTGCTGTTTGGCTGTCCAACTGCAACAATGTTGGAGCAATGTCTCCATTTGATTGAAGTCAATATAATTGTATGGATGATAACGTTATTTTTGGTTTTTAAAATAAATACTAACGGGATATTTGGTAAACCAACTTAATAACTTAAAAAGTAACTTAATAATTTACTTCAAGTACTTAAGTAAATAAAAATATTTAATAAAATAACTTAATTATATGATTTAAAATTAAAAACAATTTTAAGGAATAAGTAAACCAATTAACTTATTTTTATGTGTATATTTTTATTTTACTATTCTACTTTCATGGACTCTACTTATCTTTATGATATTCTTTACTACTTCACCACCTTTACGGTTGTTCAACTTTTTTGTCCTAATTATAATTTATGAAGATAAATATATCAATTTGATGATTTAAAATATGTTTTAAGTTTATTTTATCAAACAACTTTAATACTTAAAAAAGAACTAAATAATAAATTTTGAGTTAATAAATTAAACATAATTTAACTTAAAGTTATTAAGCAATAAGTATTAAGTTTACCAAATACCCTACAAAAACTAAATGTTAAAGAAAAATGAGGCTATTATATTGCTTTACAATATATAATAATAATAATAATAATAAATTTGGTTAAAGATTTATGCCTTTTAAATTATTTAATATTTATGCAAATGAGAAAAAAATGTAAAATAAGTTTAAAAAATAATGTAAAATAATTATTAATTTTTTTTTTTTAGTTTTTTCGTCTTTCTTTCTTTCTATTTAACAAACTTAATTTGAAATATAATGGTTATAAATGGAGTTCAAGTTATTTGAAATTATCATTTATTAAATATATTTATTTTGGAGATTTTTTAATTATTAAACATCTTATAATTTCTAAATATGAAAAATAAAATTTTTAATAATTTCTTAAAAAATTGGCTTACTTTTTATAAAATATTTTAAGCAATTTTCATATTTTATTTTTATTTTTTAATTATTTAACTAGGGGAGCCCTTTTATTTTTATTTTTTATTTTAAGTAAAAGAGGCTTTTACTTGGTTATAGTTAATCTTTGACATTTGAAACAAGATATTTACATACCAACTTCTAATTCATTAATTTTTTAAGATATTTGCAAAATATCAATAGGAATAGGTTTGAAATTAAGTGTATGGCATTGAATTTGAATCATCAAAGTCAGCAGCCATTTGAATTATCTCTCCTAAAACTTTTATCATTTTGTTGACTTTCAAAAGTGCTTAATGTCAAAACAAGAATAAGTTTTGTTTGAAAAAATCTTATGTTAAAAGCCAAATGATGTTAAATAAAATTTAGATAATATAGAATTTATATCTTTAAAATCAATATGCTAATTATTAAGGTTATGTTTGTTTCCTAGGAAAGTAGGAAACAAAAAAAGTACTAAGGAAAATTGTATAAAAAAAAAAAGCCAAAAAATCAGTATATGAAAGAAAATAAGTGAAATAAATTTAAAAAAAAAATATAAAAATAATTTATTAATTTTTGGATCTATATTTTATTTTCCGTTGTGTTTTCATTTTTTCTATTTTTCATTTCTAATTTTTTTTTTCTTCACATTTTCCTTTGGAACCAATCGTTATATGAAGGAAACATTGTTGATTAAAATGACTAGATATTGTCCATGTTTACAAAAATAATTTTCATCTATTTGAAAATTATACATGTAATCATATTTTGAAATTTATATTTTTAATTTTTTATCCAAAAATATTTGATTTTATTTTTATTTTTATTTTTTTGTTTTTAAAGATGAAGGTGATTGTTTCCAATTTATATTTTCAATACCCTTTTAACCAAATACTTGTATTGACATGATTTTTAATTAAAAAAATCCTTATTAAAAAAACAATTTAGTCCTTGTTTGAAACCATTTTCGAAAATGGTTTTTATTATTTTATAGAACAGATTTTTTGTTCGGAATCTAAAATGTTTTTAATATGTTTTTATGCTTTTAAATATATTTTAAAATAATTTTTATATACAATGTTTTTTTTTTTTTTTTTTTTTTTTTTATCATTATACAATTATTTTTAAAACAATTCCCATAAAATAAGTGAAAAAAACAATTAAAAACAATTGGGAACTTTTTTAAGAACAATTTTCTATTCTTCGTAACTAAAAACATAGAACACAGGTTTGAGAACCAAAAATTATTTTCGTCTTTTATTCTTAAGAACATAAAACATGGTATTTTTAGAAAACATTTTTTAGTTTTTTTTTATTGTTTTCTAATGACTATTTTAAGAAATAATTAATATAAACATATAAAATGATTAAAAATAAATATTAGATATAAAAATTATTTTAAAAAAATATTAAAAATATTTTAGGTTTTAAATAAATTTTGTTCTATAAAAATTAGAGGATAGTTTTTAAAAAGTATTTTTTAGAATTGTTTTTGAAAACAGTTAGCAAAAAGATAGAAATAAAGGGTCTTTGGTTGCTGTTTTTGAAAACTATTTTGAAAAATAATTTTTGAGAATAGTTTTTAAGAACAGTTTTTTTGTGTTTTCAGAAAAAAAAAAAAAAAATTGTGTTTGGGAATTGAATTCTATAAAATAATTTTTGTTTTTTAAAAAAAAACATGTTTGGTTGAGTTAATAAAAAAGTTTTTTAGAATAATTAAAACAAAAAACACATTTGAAAGTTAATTTTTTTAATTAATAAAACGTTTTCTTCCATTAATTTGATATTATAAATATATAAATAAATTTCATATGCATAATTCATTTAAATTAATAAAAAATTATTTCATTTGGGAATTTTTACACTAGCTATAATTTTTTTAAACAAATGATGATTTTGTAACCATGTGTAAGTATATTAATTTCAATAATTTAAGGAAGAAGAAAGGACTTCAGTGAGGGTGTGGTAGTTGGGTGAAACTCAACTTTATGGAAACATAAAAAACAGATAGGAAAACATAAAAAAAAAAGAGAAAACACAAAAATAATATATTATTTGAACAGTGAAAAAAAATAATGAAAACATCTTTTTATTGTTCTAAAAAAAATAATTTTTGAAAACATAAAAAACACAAAAAACACAAAAAACACAAAAAACAAAAATACACCCCCTTCCCCAAATAATTTTTTGTGTTTTTTATTTTCAAGAACAGAAAACAGTTCTTGAAAAGGAACCAAAAACAATCTATTAAAAACATATTTTGGGTTTTTAGGAAAAAAAAACCTTTTTTGATTTTCAAACATAGTTTTTCTGTTTTAAAAAAGGTTAGAAAGAGGCCAAAAGGCCACCCACTTTTAGATTACCCTCAGGTTATTTTAAGCAACTTTCTTATTGTCACTATCGTTCGTATTTGACCAGCAACCGTTCTCCTTTGTATTTCCTAGTGAATGGGGCAAGAAGATTATTACAAGAGAGAACCAATCCTTTGAAAAATCAGTGTCAAATGGATTAATTTGGAGTCTGTTTTTGGTAGTGGGGAAGCTGCAGGCGAAGGTGGGAATTAGGTATGCAGTAGGTGACGGACGTTGACCGTGAAGCGGCGGCTTTCACGCGTCAACACACGCCTTCCTCTGGACTCTTCCTGCTTCCCTCTTCCCTTCTCCCATTTGGACCCAGTCCTCCTAAAGAACTTCCACAATTTAATTAATGTAACTCTTTCCAGAAACACCGCCACCACCGCCACCACCACCACCACCACCTCTATATCTCCTGCAGTATTTCAAAGAGCAGTCCTCTAGAAGTTCCTCACAGGAATTGAGAAAAACCAAAAGATTTTTTTTTCTTTTTTTCACATTTTGATAATGTTTTTTTTGGTTGCGTCATACTTTTGTATTCCTTTTATGGGTTCCAAGCCTGTGTTTGGTCAAACCTTTGTTGCTCAGCTGCAAATGTGATTTATTGTCAGAGTGTACGTGGCATGAACTTCGGCTGCCTCCCTTTCCTACAATGTATATTCATAAGAGCGTAAACCCTAGCTAAAACTCTCTTACTCTTTCAACAATCACGTGGTTTTAGGAGGTTGGAGCTATGGCTGGAGTTTTTGAAGAGGTTGAGAAGCCTATTGGGATCAGGGCTATGGAGAGTCTAGGGTTAGGGTTTGATCTGACAAATGATTTCAGATTGAAGTTTGCAAAGGGGGTACCAGGTGAGAGGTTGGTGGTGCTGGACGAGAGGAACAAGGGGGACATTGTGATTCCTGGCGGGCTTACCATTCCGGGAGTATCCGAGGATATTCGGTGCGACAAAGGGGATAGAATTCGATTCAAATCCGATGTTCTTGAGTTCAATCAGGTGAAGATTTTCAAATCCCTTTTTTTTAAAATTCATTTGTGTTTTTGATTTTGGATGAATTCTAAATTACTAGCTGAGAAATTGGAGATTTGTGATTGGTATATGTATAGACTCAGAAGCAATTCGATATTGATTTAATTCAACCACAACTATTGAGTGTATCGATTTTAAGATCCTTAGTTAACAAATCACTTGGAATTGAGCAACAATCGAGTTATGGAGCAAGAGACTGCCTCAAGTGATTTTCCTGTAGTCTTAGCTGTGTAGAATTTCCAGACTCTTAATAGAGAGTTTCTGAATTGAATTTGGGAAAAACCCTAAATAAAATTGCCTAACTAAATTACAAAATCCAATATGATATTGAGCATAATTTGAATCAAATATCTAATCAACTTCAGTGAATGTATTCATAAAAATAGTGAGATCACATTATTTTATATCAGTAATGAGATTATTGCAGTGCAAAAAAGGGGCTAGCCCTAGTATGCAGAGGAAGTATTAACAGGGCAAACCGACTCATGGGCACCTAGAATGGGGTTAGAGTTGAATTACTTATGTGGGAACAATATGTGGCCAAGGCTCAAGTACAGGATGTATAATTCATTTGGAATCCCATTTCTTAATGGAGGCTGAGTGAAAATTTTCTGTTGCTCTCTTCTTTTTATTAGTAGGAATCATAGTTGTGCTCCATTTTCTAAGATCAAATTGGTGTTGTGGCTGCAAGAGCAATGCTTGTATACCATTTGTGGCATCCTGGTGAGAAAAATGGTTTTTCAAGATTAATTCCAATGTGTTAAATCAGGGAGTGACTGCTTTATGGTAATTGTTCTATTGCTGTAAGACATGGGATCTTGGTGGATTTTATGATACTCCTTCAAGTTCATGTGAAGCTTCATCCTTGAATTGAGCGTCTCCCATGATTTCATTTTACCATGATCCTTGATGCTTTGAACTGGCATTTCAAATTTCCACCTAGAAATATCTTGTAAAAATCAGGCAAGAGGAAAGGAGAACGTAAATTTTGTACTGAGATCTGTTCATCATTGGGTCTTGGACCACAGTATTAACTGTGTTGACCTGGAATGATCAAACTACTGCCTTGGAGAAGAGTGTTGGTATTGCAAGGTGTAAAATGCTATTTGTAGTCATGCCAAAATGAATTCTGCTACAGAGGGGTTCATTGTTGATAGTTTCTGTACATGGCAGAAGTTCCATGTATTTCGCCACTTCTGTCTTTTGACTTATCAAATAGGCTTAAGATTTTCCCTTTTGTCTTTTTTTCCCCTAAAGGAGGTTTGACCTTATTAAGGTAGCATAAACGGATATTCAAATTTCTTAAAGTTGCCATTTTGATAAACTGATTGAGGGATTTTCATATCTTGTGGTACCACCTAATCCATTCTTGTGATTTGGGTGCCAGAAGATGTTGCTTGTGGGGTTAGAGAATGGATGATAGTGTTGCCATCAGTTGTTGCTACTGAACAAGTTTGTCTTAATTTTCATAGTAAAAATAAGTTGATATACATTGATGTTATAGTCAAGATGTCAATGCTGTTTTTCTAGGCAAATAGAAATTATGTATTAATGAGCACTTACCAAAAAAGGGGATGCAATCCCTGTACACTGGGATTCTAAGATTTGTCAACAAAATGTCATGTAGGAGGAAAATCTATGAATAGCATTTTAGAAAAATGATGTTTTTATCCAATAGATTCCACCTTATACTAGTGAACGAGGATTAATGAAATAATTCCTTGATTTTTATTTTAGATCAATCAATTTCCCCATCCTCACTTGGGTTCAGAGTAAATTTAATATTAGATTTTTATATTTGAATATTTATGATTAGATATATGTCCATCATTATGCCTTTTATTTTTCAGTTCATGCAAAGCTATTCTGAACTTCATGCCTGTTTTGTAATTCATTTGTTTATATGTTCAATCACATATCTTTTTCTTTTTTGCTTGCAGATGTCAGAGTTGCTTAATCAGAAATCTTCAATACAAGGAAAAATTCCTTCAGGCTATCTCAACAGTATCTTTGATTTGAGTGGAGCATGGTTGAATGATGCTGCAGACACTAAATGTCTTGCTTTTGATGGTTACTTCATTTCCCTTTACTATTTGCATCTGACAGCATCTCCACTAGTACTCCAGGAAAAAGTAAAGAAGTCTGTTCCTTCTCACTGGAATCCAGCATTATTATCCAGGTAGGTCTCTAAATTTTTATTCTTTGCAAATATTTTGATACTAACAAAGGCTCATTATATATAACCAAATGCAAAAGTACAAGCAAAGCAACTGGAAGTAATTGAATGGAAAAGCATATAATTGAGAGTATTTAACATTGTCATAACTTGTATTATTGTAGATTGTCTTATCCTAATACTAAAGAAATAAAAAAAGAAAAAGAGAAGAAACCTGGATCAAAATGGTGAGTCTATTCCAAACAGAATTATTTTTGAGTTCTACAGTCTAGAAGTAATTTGATGTTGTTAGAGATCATGATATGCACTGTCGGACAGATGTAAAACACAAACTTTTAGCCATCAAAATTAAAAAGAGAAGTGTAATTGGACGTGGAATAAAAATAAAGAATATGAAATAAAAGAGAATGATAGAAAAGCTGATACAACTTTGGAGGGGAAGGCCATTTCAGGAAACATTGTTTTTAGGCTTTGCACCTAAAGTATATATTGGAGATTATAATAAATGCTTTACAAAAAGAGGGGTTGTAAACTAAATAGGCGGGAAGTATGCTGAAAGTGCCGAAAAGCACAAGAGAAACAAAGCTAAAAGGACAATCTGACATGAACTGAACCTCAATGAACTCTGGAAAAGAGATATTAGCTTCTCTTAGGTTCTCTAGGCTACTCAAACGAACAACTTGACATGAGCTGAATCCAAACCGACCTAACATCATTTCTTCATTATAATTATTTGAAATCATTAACCAAGGATCAATCATCTTACTCCCAAGTTTCTTAACTTACCCTTTCAAATGTTACATGATGGAAAATTTTAAGGTTGTGAAATTTCTTGTAACTGCCAGATCTCTCAACAAAACATTTCCTCGGTGTTCATGCATGTACTTGTTGTAGATGATGCTCACTCAAGCTTAAGCTTGTCTAAGCTTGAGGACCTGTCACACTGGATTGGTGCAAAAGCAAACGTCTTAGCTTTTAAATTGTCTAGATTTAATCAATCACTTTTTATGTGCCCATGCTTGCTTAAAACTACTTGATAATCAATCGTATCACAAAGAGTATTAATTATGCATAAATATAGTAATTTCTGGTTGGTATGAATGTGTACTTGCATACATTATTCATTCTATTTTATTTCATTTGAAGGCACAAATTCATCTCTAGAAGGGCCATTTCATAAAATGGAGATATCACCACTAAAGATAGTTAAAGTCTGAAATGAAATAATCTCACAAAGATGTAAATAGATTTAGATTCTATGAAAAACAAAATGCTTCAAGAAAGCTCTTTGCCTTCTTCCCTTTTTCCCATTTGCAAGTTTGTGTCATCCTTCTATTGTGATAATGCATAAGATGAAGTGAAGTGGGTGTGTTGCCAATCCTTATTCTAGGTAAGTTATTTTCTCCAGGGAAAAGTTCTCTGTCTTGCTGGTGCACAGTAGAATTTCCTTTT
Source organism: Vitis riparia (assembly GCF_004353265.1). NCBI lineage: Eukaryota > Viridiplantae > Streptophyta > Magnoliopsida > Vitales > Vitaceae > Vitis > Vitis riparia. The sequence goes on along the minus strand of NC_048435.1, from coordinate 18,673,650 downwards.
CAGTATATTATTTGTGTTCTTCTCTAAACAGTAGGATAGTTCTGGAATGATTCTTCAAACTTACTTTTTTTTTTTTTTTTTTTTTTTCTGGTGTTCGCTTTTAGAACCAGCAATGGTCTTTAATAATTCTAAACTGGACATTTGATTTCTACCATGTTTTAGCTGCTTGGTTTCATAGACTTGCCGAGCTGTCCTATTTTGTTTATTGATCCTGATCTTATAGCAGTCTATGATCATGTTTGATTTGAGTTAATTATGATTTCTGGTGCTAATCAAATTTGTTAGGCAGGTTCATCCGGACATATGGGACACATGTGATCGTAGGAATGGCTATTGGAGGTCAAGATTTAGTTTGTGTTAGACAGAGATATACCTCAACTATTCCTCCTGCTGAACTCAGAGGCCATTTAGAGGATCTTGGAGATTATTTATTCTCAGATGGAAAGAGTCCTCAACTACAGAGGACAACAAGAGATGGAAAACAAAAAGTACTTTAGCTTTGTTTTCTGCTTTTGTTTGCTTGTAAGCTCAATACTTGCAGACAATTGATAAATGTGGTTTATTCATATAGGTTCCAGACGTCTTTAGTCGTATCTTGCAGTCAAACACCATGCAGCTGACAAGTATTACAGAAACATCAAGCAAGGATGTAAGTCAAACAGTTGCCATACCTCTTTTGCACTCACAAGGACTGGATGTGAATTTATGAACTGACTTTGAAACAGGGCCTGACCATTATTTGGTCAAAAAGAGGAGGTGATGTGTTTTTGCAAAGTCACTCCAAGTGGCTCCAGACCGTGTCAGCTAAACCAGAGGCCATCCTTTTCAAGTTTGTGCCCATCACTTCTCTACTTACTGGGATTCCAGGCAGTGGATATCTTAGCCATGCGATCAATTTGTATCTACGTTGTAAGTGCTCAAATGCCAAATTCATGGAAGAGATAGCAGGAATTTATTTATTTATTTATTTTTATTATTTAACATTTATTGATCTGAAGCCATTGCATAGATTTCACCATCACATAACCACTACTTTGGAGTGTTATGGATTGCAAAACTATTTCAAAAGTAAATGAAACATCATTGGATTGTAGAAATGAATAGAATGCCTCTAGTGCTTTGAAGAGAGAAGAGAGTCTAGCTTTAGTAACCCTACTTTATTGGATTGCTAAATTTATAGAAGATAGAGAATGGTTTTTATGTCCCTCTTAACAGGAATTGCTTAGAACTGAAAATAGAACTTCCATCTGAAAATAATGAAATGTGAAGAATTCATTTCAATCTTTTATCTTAGAGAATCTTAGTGCCTTCTTCATGCATAAATTGCTGGGTATTTTCTTGTAATAATTTTTTTTTTTGCATTCATTCCATCTATTTATATATGGATGTATATGTATCTATGTGTGTATTTATATTCAGTTATGACAAAAATCAGTGCTGCTTAGTTGTTATTGTTGTTGTTTTTAGTATTAATTGTACAAGTAGTAGTATTCAGCCCACAAGCACAAATCCTTGGCACCGAATATAATTCTGAAGTACACCATAGGCGCAAATATAGTAAATCAGGAAGGTTGTGAACATCTCAGGTATTTGCAAGGATTTTTGTGCCATCTGATCCCCAACTCTTGTTCACACCTGGGAGTATTTCATTGCACAGATTTCAGTCAAATACAATGCTCATGATTTCTTTCACTTATAAAACTTATTTTATAAGTGAAACAATAGTTCGGGGTTGCAATTCCTAATAAGAAAAATTGAAGTTGTCTTAGGGATTTGAACTTTGAAGAAGAAGAGTCTTATCTCACTAACCCTTCTTTTTTCTTCCTGATAAGAATAATTGAGGTTGTCTTCGGGATTTGAACTTTGAAGAAAGAAGTTTTGTATCTCACTAACCCTTCTTTGTTCTTTAGACCAACAATAGTGGGAGATTGATATAGTTGATAGCAGAGAACATATTTTTGTCCCTCCCAACAGAAATGACTTGATTGGAGATAGTTCAATCTCATCTTACTGTATTTTGTAGAATCCATTCCAATCTGTCCTCTTTAAGACTCCTAGTGCCTTTTTCCAGATTGAAGGTGGCAGAATATGCACACATATATCATTATCAGCATGCCAAATTTTTCTTTCAAATTTTAAATTCCAGCTTTTACATCAAGTCAATCTGTAACTGCTTTCTACTTAAATGATTTTATGTTCAGATAAGACTGACAACTAAATATTTAACTTATTTGATTAAACGTTTCTGTGTGATCAGACAAGCCTACTCTTGAGGATTTACAGTACTTCTTGGAATTTCAAGTTCCTAGTCAATGGGCGCCTATGTTTAATGAACTACCTCTTGGGCATCAGAGAAAAAGGGCCTCTTGCCCTTCATTGCAGTTCAGTTTCATGGGTCCTAAGGTTCATGTCAACTCCACCCAGGTAATCTTTCTCTGTCTCTCTCCCCTCCCACCCAGAGGACACAAAAGGCAAAATTGAGGGTGTAAAATTCTCCAATCTGACCTCTTTAACTGTGTTACATTCTGGAGCTTTTAGCTCAAGGTTTGGTTTTGGGACTCGCATGTGGTTCCCCACCAATTGGCTTGGCATAAACATGCCAATTATCATACAGAAAAATGGAGAGCTGATAGTATGCATGTGAGGGCTCCTTCCATGAAGCTTTGCTATTTCTCTCAATTGTTATCATGACAGACATTAAAAATGAGTGCTTTTGTCAGATCCAATTAACTGTGTACTAATGATAGTGCTATTTAGAGTTGTCTGATTCATCTACTCCACCCAGGTTTCAAGTGGTAAAAAACCAGTGATGGGCCTGCGCCTGTATTTGGAAGGGAAAAAATGCAACCGGTTGGCCATGCATATACAGCACCTCTCAAGCCTTCCAAATTGTATGGAATTTTATTGGCCAACAGCTCCATGTGCAGGCCATGTCAGTGGCGAGGTTCTGATGATTATGAGTCCATTAACCAATTCTTAGAACCAGTCAAATGGAAGTCATACTCTCATGTCTGCACATCAGCAGTCAAGTATGATCCCAATTGGCTGAAGGGAGGTTCAACTGGGGTTTTTGTTGTAACTGGTGTTCAGCTTTTGAGCAAAGGCAAGTGGCCAAAGACCATACTTCATCTCCGTCTGCTCTTTACACATATACCCTACTGCACCATTAGGAAGAAAGAATGGGGGATGGCACCAGAAGCTTCTCGGAAGTCAACTTTCCTTGCATCTCTCAAGACAACATTCACCTTCACTCAACAGGCAACTGGTCCACCAAAGCAGCTTCCGACTGCACTAAACTCTGGTGTATACCCAGATGGCCCACCTATGCCCATCCGCTCCACAAAGCTTCTTAAGTATGTGGATACAGCTGAGGTAGTGCGCGGTCCACATGATGCTCCCGGGCATTGGTTGGTAATCGCTGCTCAGCTAGTCACAGATAATGGTAAAATTGGTTTGCTTGTAAAGTATGCATTGTTGGATTATTCACAAGAGTCATAGTTCTCATTTGCACATAGGTAATGGATGTGGCTATGTCTCTTTTGTTCATTTATATTTGTTTAAGAGTTGATGATAACATTTATAAGTAAACTTCCGTAGCTTTGTACAGACAATTGCATAAGGAATGCGGTTGGGTTTATATTTCTTCCTTACAACATTTTGCTTGGTTTGTTTCAAATGTATTTTCTATAGTATGCAAGTGAATTATGGACCAAAAATATTCCAAGGGAAGCAAAGAATTAACAATTTCTACTTAGGAGGCCAGGTTTGAAAGTTGAATCTCCTTTTGTATCATTTTCTTGAGAATCTGGTCAACTGGGCAACCAAACTTTTATCTGCAGATATGACTTCAAATAAGAAGTGGATGCCCATCCCACACCTAACATATCTCCTGTTATATTGTGTGGTTGAAACGAAGTGTTCATTACTCTCATGCATCGAAGTCAGTATGCTATTTGCAATGAGGGTTTCATGCCCCTCTGCTTTTCTTCTTTTCCTTTCTCGTGGGGATGGCATGCCTATATAATAGAACATGGTTTATAGAATCATATGGTTTTGAAAACGCCTTTAAGCTAGGGTTTTTCTATGACTCGGACAGAAAGGGGTGACTAATGAAAAAATGGTTTCATTGGTTGGAACCTAAATCTCAATTTTTTTTTTTATACTTTATTTAATAGCTCGAATATTGCACATATATGAAGGGTTGAAGCTGAGAGGTCGGTATGATATCCATTTATGTATTCATTGAATTTTCATAATATGATTACCCTTTTGAAATCATGACTTCAGCTTTAGCTTCTGCTGCCGACTGAGTCATGTGTCCAGACCAGGACTGGATACCATGAGAAATCTATTTAGAAATGCAAGGCTTTTAAAAGGCTGACTATATAAAACTTTGTTTGGTCGTCAAGAGCTCAAGCTGAGGCAGGTTTAGGTATAGGCTCTGCCTGGCCTGGCTTGGCCAAAGTTCCAGTTAAACCAGGACCCGGATTGATTGACCCAAAATCTAATCAATTTGGTGACAAAAAGTGACGACACCCAACTAATCCTCAAAAGCAATTTGGACCCACTATTCTTCACAGTTAGAGTCATCCGGAGATTATGAAGACCTTCAAATAAAGTTCTTAGCTGAAACAACTTTGGTGAAAGGATATTGAATAAGATGGTCTCCTTTCTCTCTCTCTTTTTATTTATTTATTTATTTGTTTTTTCTCTTTTCAAGAAGATCTCTCCATAAACAATGAAGATAAGATGGTCTCTCATACACCTTTGCCTCTTTCCCCTTTATCCTTTTCCTTTTTCTTTCTCCCCCTTCCAGAACACATGTGATCATCACATGATAAAAGAGTCTTGGACCACCAAAAACTTGACTCATCTTGGCTACAAAAACGTTACAGATAAGAAGTTAAAGCTAGATCCATTGGATTTAAAAAACCTTATCACATGGGCTCCAATCCCTTGTCATCTTCATCCCCCCTCAACAAAGAAAAAAACAATCTGGATCGCCCTCTCTTTCAACCAGGATTAGGCCCAACAAGGACTTCCATTTCTGCAGAAGATTTATATTTTCTGTCCCAAAGGAACTAAGTATCTAAAATTTGCCTGTTTCAGTTGAAACATTTTTCTATGTCCATATTTCAACAGTAAGATGTGAAAAGAAATTAAGAACATGTACAATAACTTCAAATTAAATTAAAAAATGGGTCACATTTTTCCAGTTGGAGAAGACCACAGGATACAGCAAATCCAGAGGAAGAAAATCTCACTAAATTGATCACTTGAAGTAGTACAAAAGCCAATGATGAAGCACAAGAAGAAGGTAAAAAAGATGAACCTCAAGAGGCTGATGGCCAGTTTTTTTGAATGTCAAAGGTGTAACTGAAATCCAAATAGCATTTTCTATCATCATCTATAAACTGTCCAAACAAAAAGATAGAAAAGAAATCAAGAAGATGGGGTCAATAAAGAGATCATCTTTTGTAAAAAGAAATGAAGAAAAGTAAGGTTGATTATGCTACATATGGTTGAATTTACCTTGCTTCTTGCAGAATATGAACCCCTTGCGAACATGCCTGAAGGAGTAGTTTCTTCTTCCAACTCATAAGTATATGGCTCTTGTTGTGGACTGAAAGTTCCCAGCATTATTCTTGTATTGTCCACTGCCATGTATTTCATCAATGGCACATAAGTATGAGCACCGTTTAATCGGTTATATCATTGGAGGCTTGTTTCGTTTAATTACCTTTAATACCAGTCTTCCAGACAGTGTGTATATATTTAAGGCCGGAGACGATGTTGTTAGAGACGACAAAGGAGAACTTGAGGTGGTATCGGCTTCCTTCCTTGAGGGTGAAGAGACGGTCCTTGGAATTGGCAGCTAATGGAATTGCAAACACCAGATCAGGGCGGTCCTTACACAGGATTGAGAGGCTTTGTATTCGAACCTCAGGCTCATTACTCTCTGTTTCGATTTCAAAATCAGATTGTAAGTTCAGAGAATTCAAACCAGGAAGAACTGGGGAAGAGACTAACCTCATTCAGCAACAAGTTAAGAATTTTTTAAGTTCTTGGAAACTCAGAGAGAAAGAAGTACCTCCAACAGCAGAGAAATCAACAGTGCAAGAAGCTGCTCCTTCCATCTTCTCAAACTTTCGTCATCCTTTGAAAGCAACAGAAAGACAAAATCATCAAGCGGAGTACATTTCAATATAAACATGGAAACTGAGAGAGAATAAACCTTATCTTTCTCAAGCTGCTCCTTAAGAGAGACCTGAGGACCAAGTTCCAATTCTTTATTCTCCAACTCTTTCTCAGATTTGGGCTTGCCATCCTCTTCCGCCTCATCATCCTCATCATCTTCACGACCCTCATCGTCAGGCTTCTCTGAGTCATCACATTCACGGGTTGGTTCGCCATCCTTGTTCTCCTCTTTCTCCATTACAGGATTGAAAGTGAAATCTTGGAAATAGCTCCCACAAGGGCTGACATTTTTTTTGGGACAAAGAAACTTCCTGAAAAAACAAAGGATGTGGGCAGAAGAACAAGTCTTCGTTGACCTTGGTATTCTTAGCCTCAATTTTCTCCAAGTTTAGAGCGTGTGTTTGATAAATGTGGAGGTGGAATTGAAGGTTGGGAGTTTTGGAGGAAAGGCAGTTGGAATAAAGAAAGCTGTGGAGAAACAACCGGTGATCGATCATGTGCAGGTGGGATAAAGGCAGCCAAAGAAGTGACACTTTCTCCAATTTTGCTGTGCTGCCCCTTGTGCCTCTTTATAATTTACAAATTGGACCCCTATGTACCCTCTAATTTCCTGTGATGGGCACTATTCAGAATGAGGTGGCCTCCTCGATGCCCACTTAATTTCATCTCTATGCTAGTATACTTGATAGAATGATATCCCATAAAGATTGTAGGAAGAGACTATGGACTTTTGTAACAAATAAAAAGCTACTTTTCTCTTAGTGAGTACCCATTCAAAGAAAAAAAAGTTGTCTCTAGACCCTCAAATTTGGGCATGTTATACCAATGTTGAGGCTTGAGTTTGTAAATAATTGGAAGAGATAAAAAAGACTAAGGCATTTTGCAGCCTATGGTCTCCTTCAATTTATAGAGGGTTTGAACTTCTTAGGATATATATGGATCTCTAAATGATGGATAGGTAATGATAAGGTTTTACATGGGCACCATCTTTATGAACTTAAGTTTTGCATGGACTGGTGTCAAAATTCTTCATCTACATAAGGACTTTACTGGATAGGATTGAGTTAAGTACTCTGACCGATATTTTTTTGTGCCTCTAGGTATTCCCTTCTCGAGTAGCTTTCTCAATTGGACTTCTGAAATTTGTGAAATTTTAGCTTTAAGAGAGCATGCATGAACGAGGTATCATGCTTTTTCAGGATCTGAGTGACATTTTTGTTTTCTTGAGATTGTGGAAGGTAACTTGGTAAAGAAGGGATAAAGGAAGACTTAGGTTGAGTTTGATCAATTCTTGTATTGAATGAGTATTGTTGATGAAAATGGTGTGAAGTAAATAAAAGAAGGAAAATGGATCAGGTTTACTCAATATGTTCAATTAGATTGAGTTTGAGCAGTTGTAGAAATAGTTGTAAAAAACAATATATCAATGTTGAATCGTCATCGAGTTTTGATTGATAACAAACTCTTTAGAAGGAAGGCTTATAATAGGACATTTAATCTTCATTAGAAAAAATGATCGATTGCTTTAGCTAAAATTAAAGTGAAACATAAAAACTATCAATCGTCCTTAGGATGATTAATCATCATTAAGTTCTTATAGGTGTGGCGGAAATAAAATGTAGGGGATGATTAATCATCCCTATCCAAAAGAAAATCAATCATCTTTGGGGTATCGGTATTGAGAAACAAAATGATTAATCATTTTACCTAGAAGGATTAAGCATTATCATAGTTTTATTACTTAAAACAACTAGTGGAAGAGGAAATGGTAAGGATATTGATTCTCATTGTCCTTACTTAGAATTGAAGATGGTCAATCATCTTCTCTATGAGAAGTAATGTTTTTAATATAAATTAGAACAATTATTCATTTTAGCTTAAAATAATTGATTGTCCTATATTGCTGGGAAGTAGTTCCATTGTAGCCGCATGCCCCTATCCTAGAAACCAAAGATTTTATCCCATATTGAAAATGAGACACATTTTTGCCTTACAACTCCCCTGCATAAGGATGAATTAATCATTAATACAAGTGGCATGTATAGATGCAATTGCAACATTAATTTGTCACATATAGTAGACACCTAACATATGCTTAAAATGTTGATCAATTTTATCATAAACTTATGGATGTAAATAAATAATTTATTATCTAATTAATATAAATGTAGAAGTTCTTGTACAAATGGCTAAATGGAATATCAATAAGGGCACTAATTAGTTATATGTAAAGGATGCAAGGCAGTTGCTTAAGTTAAACAACTTGCTATGCTATGGGACAACCTATATAAGATAGGGATATGTTAGTTTTTGAGGTTGACATCAACCCTCCTTGTGATGTACTCTCAAATTGCTACATAATTTTGTTGGGGATATGAAAACGCAACTATCGTAGAGTTATAGTTAGTGCCTAGATGATTTCTATTTAAAAGTTGAAGTTTTATTTTGTATCTATGCATTTATCTATCTATCTATATCATTTGACTTCCATGATATTCTATTATAACATTACTTGTGCTAGGTGATGGATTGGAAAAAAGGTTTCGCTTTCATTTATTTATTTTAGAATTTGTGAGTGACGTGTATTAATATCTAAGGAACATAGACCTTATGCTATGATGGTTGAGAGGAATTACATTGATGTTCCCCTGCCTTGTCTAATATTCTTATGTTTAATGAGAACTTATGAAAATATCGTATTTAAGAAATTTTGAGACGAATTAACAAAGATGTTTTGTAAGATTATAGATTATGATATTATATTTTGAGTATTGTATAGGGAATATTATCCTAAGATATTCTAGTTGAGATTGACCTTGATTTGTAGCATGACCACTACTATAAAAGGTGCTTTAAGGAACATAAGTTGAAATGACACCATGAAAGGATTCAAATGTGAAATTGATGGGGGTACAACCCTTGGCCTTGGGTAAGAGCCCTTGAAAAAGGTGAAATTGGTGATGTGCACTAGATTAGGTATAATTGTGAAATTAATGAGGGGCAACGATCCTTGGGTGAGAATTCTAAAAAAAGAAAGGCAAACTATCCTAAAATGAAATACCTAGAACATACGTACCTTATGTTATAAAAGGGGACACAAACATATATCTCTAAGTAAGAGTCCTTAAATGCATTTGTTAATTTATATGCCTTCATGGTTAATTGTGGAATCGAAAATATGATATGTTGATCCCAAATGTGGTATTACTTACATGGTAGAAAGTAGGATGAAAATTCAGCATCCAGAAAGAAAGTGTATTGTTGTTAAAGAGAATTGATAATGATTACAATGTTAGATCAGATTGGTACGTCTTTATAAATGTCCATATAATAATAAGTTGATGTGTTCTGGGTGTTTGGTGGAGGATATATATGTTGTTTATGCTACTACTTATTCTGTAGAACATAATGCATGTTATCCAGCTGGGCTGTGTTAGCTCATCCTTTGATCAATTGTTCAGATTTAGCTGAAGGTGCTCAGTTGTGCTGAAAACTTGCTACATGACTGAAAAGCTTGAAGACCTTTAGTTGGGCATGTGTCTGATATATTAATCATGTCCATGCTATATTAAAGGTTCACCTTATTGTACTTTAGAAGGATGAAATGCTGTGAAGTGAGAATGTACCTACGCTTTACAATGTAGACCTACCATGAAAGTTCCTATTTCATTGTGTATGAAGTACTTAGATGAATAATAATTGATCTTTAGTGTAATCAAAGTTTGCAAATAATATACATCTTGTAATAAATGTCTAATGATAATTTTGAAAGTGTTAAATGTGAAGGGAAAACAACATTAGGTTCCCATCATTCCAAGTAGAATTGGGATGATCTCTTCATTTAGGAAATGACTAATCACTTTTCATAATTATTTACAAGATATTGGAATGTGTTAATCATTCCTAGACTACCCCAAAGCTATTGTCAACTTATCGATGAGTATTATCAGTAGAATCACTTCTCCTATGAGGATATAAAGTCCATTTGAGGGTGAATTTATGGAGTATTTCTAATTTTTTTAATATTTAAAAAATAAAAATTTTCAAATATTAAAAAAACTAAAAACACTTTTAGAATTTTAGAATTACTATCAAACGTATTTTTAGAATGTGTTTGATATTATTTTTAGTTGAAGTGTTTTTAATGAAAGTGTTTTCTTTAAAAGTGTTTTTAAAAGAATTATTTATTAAATGTTTCTTTAGAAAATATACTAAAGTGATTTTTTAGATTTTTAAAAATGTTTCTTAAATTTTATTGAATACTTAATTTTTTTTCAAGAATATTTTTTAGGCTAAAAGTAGTTTCCACAATATGGGAACGGACTTTTAATCATCTTCATCATCAATTTTACCTATATTCAAACCTTTTTCCCTAATCTTTTCCAAAACTTACAATAAAAGACTAGCGGATGCTTGATCGTCTTCTAAAGTTCTAATGTTGTACTCTATTTCTTCCACTGTGTGCTCTGGCTGGAATTTCAAAGAAATCATGGAAGAAATAGCTACCATTGAAAGAGAAAACGGTTGAAATCAAAACACAAATCTTGTTAATTTCATGATTTTTCCCATCACCAAAATGAACCTATTTTCTTTAAGACAAATTTAGAGCAAGATCCATCTATGCGAAGGCTAAGAAATGGATGTACAAGGTCATAACCAGTAAAGTAAACCATGGAACCTTCATAGTTAAAAACCAATTTCTCCTCACACTTCAAAATTTTGAGATTAGTCATACCAAAAGATGAGTTTCAAAACCAAACCATGGTTACAAACTTGGGGAAAGTTACAATGCATATCTCCGCTTAGAAAGAATTAGCCTTAGATATTTATAGAATTTTTGTTGTTTAAACATCCCTCAAAGGAACATTTGAACATCCACTGTTCATGGTTCTTTCTCACCTTGTATTGTTTGTGGTTCAAACATTCTACTATTCACTTTTCTCTTTTTGTTCATACTTTCATAATTTTATACTATCATTACTTTGACCCAATCCTAAACACATAATTACCTTACCCAATATACCTTGGATGCTTGAGAAGCTTGAATATTCAATCAAAACCATTATGACCAAAGAAAGTAAGTTGTGTTAGACCGACCTATAATTGGAATAAAATTACCAACCCGGTTATTCTAAACTACGAACATTTACATTTCTACATCCTAGCCTAAGACGAATCGTTTTTTACTTAGTACAAAACCCTGTTGAATCAAGATATGCTCAGCCATGCATGAGCAATCTAAATGGAGGTTGAATATTATAAAGTCCCTCACAGACACTAATAATTATGGCAAAGGTTAGGTGGATCTGAGCCCAACCACCAAGCATCAATAATATTCATCTGAATTTTTCAATGGAACCTACTCATGATACAAAACTACAAAATTTTCAACTATGCCAATGTAACAATTAATGTTCGTGATTATTATCTCAACGTCTTGCCTGTGCCTGCATGCCATGTCTTTGATGTCATAGTATTTTTATTTTTATTCTAATTTTTGTGGGAAAATGTAGAAATTAAACAATGAGCAAGATGAAAGAGTACTAAGGCCTTAAAAGTTTGTTTACTTTTAAAGGTATGTTTGAAGTGTTGGAATAGAAACTAAAAATAAAAATTTATTCCATTTTTATTTATGGCTGTGTTTGTGGATTACTTGCTAGAAATAAGAATAGGAATAAAATCAAAACCCACTCTTACCAAAAATTTAATTTCCCTCTTTAAGATAATATTTTGATCCTCCATTTTTTTTTTCTATTCATTTTTTCGTGTACAAAACACAATATTGAGATTTGTAAATAGGTTTATTAGAGAAAAAGGGTTAATTTCATTCTACCTCTCCTGAGATTTTGACTAAATACATTTAACTCTATAAATATGAAATTTCATTATATACTTTTCTTATTTTGAGTGAGAAGAGAGATGAATGAAAATAAAAAATGAAATATTTGATGAAATTTCAAATCTATAGGGACTAGATGCATTTAGTCGAAACCTCTAAGGAGGTGAATGAAATTAACTTTTAGAAAAATTCATATGAGATTTATAAGAAATTTTTTCAAAATTAATAGTATCAAGTCCTACATGAGTAGGATAGTCGGTTCCCATTAAAATTTCTGAACTCATCTCAATTGTCACCAATACAGATCATTATCATTTAAGTTTCTATATGAATCACTTCAAAATGTTGACAAATGGCATGACCTTCTCATTAGCACTAGGATCAAAAAACCATATTCTAGTATTCTTTTCACATATGTTAGAAAATGGTCAAAAGTAAAAAGGGAAAATAATAGACATGAAGAAGCATCTCCATCGATCTTCTGTAATATCCTTTAAAGAGTCACGCTAGCGAACTTGCAAGATCCACGACCTATTCAAGAAACCACCAATAGAAAAATCAATAATTTGATCAATAATAGTTCTAGGAACAATGATAAGTTGCACAATAGGGGAGGTTTAAATCCCATTACCTTGGTGAGGTTTAAATCAACATCTTTCATACATTCACTACAAACATAAGGAGGTAGCCGACACCTTAGACTTTTGGTTTTGATTGCTTTTTTGTTCAAAATCTAAACATGTCTTCTAATATGTTCATGGGTATTTTAATTGCTATCAGTGAGGATATAAGATTAGCCTACAACTATTCATGAACTTCTCATGAGCCATTCCTAATTGCTTAGAAAGGAGTGATCCAAATGTTTCTTATGTTCTTTGTTCTTTAAACACCAAAAGTGATATCAACAAATGGAGATAACACACAAGATATGGAGCTTTTGTACGAGGGAGAACAGCATTGCCTCTTCAATGCTGAGTGTTACTGGTATATGAAAGTACCTCAATGTTGGGTGATTGACGCAATTCACACATAAAAAATTGAAACACTTACTTGGATCCTCAGTTGTTTGAACAGCCAGTCCATTGAAGTAGCAATTGGCTCCCAGGCTCCGAAACTTAGCCCAGTATGAGCTAAAAGCATAGCTTGCTTGCGAAAGTAAGGAAAACGGTTCATAACACTCCTTCCCTGGCATAAGAGCATCGCAGGTCCCGTTGCCCTGACTACATGCATATATTAGAGCTGACACCAGCTGCTCAGGATTCACTTCACTGGCAACCACACACCATATCTTTCCTTGGTAAGGCTTGTTATTTTGTGGCATTGGTAGCTGATCATCGTTGGACTCCTGCTCGCCAGTTAGGTCGACACCATACACCGGTTTTCCATTGCAGTCCAATAAACCCCAGTGCCTCTCAGTCCCTGGACCCCTCTTTTGGTTCTCATTGTACAATGCGAATATAAAGGTTGGTATCGTCATACCTGGTCGCGCTGGTGTCCCAACCGCTGGTTTAGCTGTCATCTTCTTGATGAGATTTTGGTTGTATAATGCAGCATTGTAGACATTTGCACCAGGTTGGTCGACATCACCAGCATTAGGCCAGCCTGTTTCTGAAATCAAAAGCCGGATATTTGGATAACCAAGTTTTTCCATGGCGAAGATAACTGAATCAAGCATTTCGTCTAGGAGATTAGTGTAGGTGAGGTTGCTAATGGGGTCGGTGTAATTAAGATTTCCACCTCTAAATAGTGCATAGTCTAGGCTTATGTTGGAGGGGTTTGCAGACCATGCCAAGTAAGGATACACATCGAGGAAGAAGAATGAATTGGTTCCACTCAAAAATTCTAGCAGTGGTACCATCAGAGTGTCCAGAATGTCAGACCGAAACATTCCACTTGATGGTGGAAAGCTTGATTCCATTACGTCCATTGCCACAGAAGTACCAACTTTGATGTTTGGGATGTTGTTAGCTTGAAGGGATTTCTTGATGCGGCGCATGGCTGGTACAAGATTAGACCAAGTTTCACGATCACGGTCTGAGTAATAACTGAGGACTTCGTTCCCAACAACTATGAACCTAATCATGGTTTGGGGATGGTAAGAAAGAACATTATCGCGTACCCACTGGTCCGCTAAGGTTTGGTTTGAAGAGATGTTTGAGATTTCTTGATTTGGAACCATGATGGAAACCTGAATTTTGGTTCCTGATAGAAGATTCAAGATTTCAGGGTTGGCGTCGTAGAGCTTAACCCGACCGGCCTTCATTGATTTGATGAGCTCGATGGATTGTGATGGGGATGGCAAGTTGTCCCCCAGCTGCCCATAGTTGACACCAATCTTGCTTGAAGTCTCTGCATCTGCACATCGAAGAAAAAGGGTTAAAGTGAAAATTAACCAGGAAAAGGATACCAAAAACCATGTCTTATTTGCAGGAACTCACGCGTGAATGCAAGGAAAGAGAAGAAAGAGAGAGCAAGAAGACACATCTCTGTCACTTCATCTCCAGAGCTGTGTTTCTCCATGAAGGAACCTTCCCAAGAAATCCAGTTTTCTGAGTGCAGGAGGGTCAAATATATAGAAATAAGGAGTGAAGAGCTCGTGAAGTTGTTCAACAACCTGCATGCTAGACCAGAAAGAAAATTTCGAGCTCAATGATCTTTGTGAGGGTCTAAAAGAAAGTAGATTGCTTTATTAAGTACTGTTTCAAAGAAAAGAAGGAAGCAGACGGATATGCATGGATGAAGAAGTAATAATTTACGAAGGAAAGAAGAAGAATTCAAGGCAAGTAAAACCCAGGAGCATGGAGCGTGGGCTTCCTGGGCTTCATTTTTTTTTCTCATCTTTCTTTCAAGGAAGATGGTTTAAAGGGTGACAATTAAAGAGCTAAGCAATATTTGAAGCTGTGTTAGGACCTAGTTAAGTGGTTGTTGCTAGCAATTCTTTGAAGTGTCCATGTTAAGTTGTGGGTTTTTGTTTTCAAATTTGGTTCGTTATAATCAAATTCAAAAATTTAGGATTTGAGGACTAGACCCGGCTCAGAATACAAACACCAAATAAAGAAATTATTATTTTTTAAATATAACTTATTAAAGAATTATTTATAATAAAGTATTTTATGCTAGCATTTAAAAAATTACTTCTTTGTGAAATTTATGTTGGCGTGGAGAAGTGGTCCTTGAGTGTGAGAACTTGTCTCTTCATGAAACAAGATTCTTAAAACATTTACTATGAAAAATTGGAAACAATAGATGTTGTTGTCATTGATTCCTTATAAAATGATGAAAACCATTAAAAATTTGTAATGAATAAAAAAGTTATGATATAGCGACAAGATTATAAAAAATATATATATATATAATGGAAAGAGATATGAGAAAGAGTAAGAAATGACCGGTAGAATAAGAGGGCTTACAATTCAAGGTGTAGGTATGAAAGGAAATATGGGATGTTTTAGGAATATATATATATGCTTATATGTCATTGTAATTAGATTCCTTATAGAATGATGAAAACCATTAAAAATTTGTAATAAATAAAAAGGTTATGATATAGAGACATATATATATATATATATATATATATGATGGAAAGAGATATGAGGAAGAGTGATAAACAACCAATAGAATAAGAGAGCTTACAATTCAAGGCGTAGGTACGAAAGGAAATATGAGATGTTTTAAGACTTAATAATTATATCTATTTTTGTTTTCTATTATATTTTTTATAATATAGTGGAATTATTCTCTTTCATTTATTGATGTAGGCATGATTGATCGAATCTCATAAAAATCTCATGTACCTTTGCATGGATTGTTTGATTTTGTTGTTTTTACATTATAATGTATTTTTACGTTAGAGCTTCTATAAGTACAACATGATTTAAACTTTGTTTCTTGAAGATGACGAGTTCCTTTTAAAAAAAGTCCTTGCACTCCTAAAGAAATGAGTTGCTCTTTAATAAAAATAAAAAATAAAAACAAAACTTATCATTTCACTATAGGAAAAATGGCTTATAACAGTAAGTAGTGATGCCCCACTAAAGGTTGTAAATGGTGTGACTCCAACATTTGGTTGCACACCAAACTCCACTAAGCGTGGCCATATATAGGAGATGCAACTATAAGATATAGTTGCAGGTGTGAGTATCGTCATGAGTATATGTTAAAGCATTAATAGTGGCAGTAGGAAGAAGGTTGCAGCAAATGGTTCTTTTTGTTGCATCCTGTTTTTTAACCCTACTAAAGAGTGTAATATTTTATGTATTTGCAATTATGAGTTGATTGCAACTGTAGGTTATTATTTGCTTTTGCCTTTTTTATTTTATTTTATAGAATTATCACATACAAAACTAACACTTTTTTTTTCTCTTTTTTAATTTCAAAATCCTTTATCAATCTCTTCAATAATAATACTCAACAACATTCAAATTTTGAATTTTAATAAACTAAATTTGATGGATAGTTGTCAAGATGTTACAAATCATGATTTAAACTATTAAAAAATAATAATAGAGTGGAGTTATAATTAGAAATTTGGATATATATATATATATATATATATATATATATACAAAAATAAACTTTAAAAACTATATGCTTTCTATATTA